>NC_068438.1:11952257-12252257 GCF_023373465.1 Oncorhynchus keta | reverse complement strand
CTAAAATAATGTAAACCTAAACATATTTAACACTGTTTTATTCACCAAAAATAATCAAAATGCTAATTCATGCAGTGTATAAAAGAATGTCAGACAAACCCAGAAACCAGCTTTGATTGAATAGGCCCCACTTTAATGTTAGTAGCCATCGCAGATACATAATACACTCTGTTGACTCGTTTTGCCCACTAGAGGGCACATTGAAACCCCAAATACTGTATTTCCTGAAATGGAAAAAAGCAATGAGAGATGTTGAGCTAGAGAGATTATGGGAGATATTGGATGACATACTGTACATGTCCTCTGGCGGCATTGTGTAACCCTGTAAACACATGTCTTCTCTCACTGCTTATCCTAATTTATTATAAACCAGCGAGGGGCTGGATGTAAGCAAACTCCTCCACTCTTATAAACTCACTCTGACGTATGACTCTACGCACACGTATGCATACACAAATGCCGAACATCCACACACATGCACACGCTCATACACCCATCAGATTAGTAAATCTAAGAGCGTGAGGGTTTTAACAGAGGCATGGCGATCATTCCAGGGGACTGGGATTTAAAGGGAATGTGGCTCAGTTGGTAGAGCATGGCGCTTGTAACGCCAGGGTAGTGGGTTCGATTCCCGGGACCACCCATACGTAGAATGTATGCACACATGACTGTAAGTCGCTTTGGATAAAAGCGTCAGCTAAATGGCATATATTATTATTATTATAGGGTGCTGCTTTGACATGATAATATGCATACTGTTACAGGTTCGTCTAGTTTCAATAAATTTATTGATGACGATTGAATGGCAATAGATCCATAGTGTACAGTATCATATGCTAAGGCACCCCCTGTAAATTCACCATTCAGAAGGCGATGACGACCGTAAGAACACTCTAGTTGCATAGAAATCTGCGTGTCTTTTAGTCAAGCAAAACTCGTCCGCGGTTGCGGTTTGACGTGGGCGCACAGGGACGAAGGAGTTTAGTTTCTGCTGCAGCATTCGCGCTAAAATATAACGCGTTGCGGCACTGCTTCACATAGAGAGAGCGCAAGAGAGTGGAGAGGTAATGCGTCTCACACATTTTGAGGTTTTACAGTACCTTTCACTATGCAATAACCAAGTATTTATATGTAACTATCATTGGACTTGTGGTTAGTTACCGCCCAGGAAGATTGGGGGTTTGATCCCTGGTCGAGTCATACCAGACTCTAAAAATGGGACCTGCTTGGCAATCAGCATTAAATAGATGGATTTGGGGTAAGGCCCTGCGACAGACTAACATCCTATCCAGGGGTTGTACATTAAAACTGCCTCGTGATGGAAACGGTAGGCTACTGCCATATGGGCCATTCTGGCATTCTGACTTTGGCAAAGTGGGTGGGGTTATATCTATCCTGCCTGGTTTGCCCTGTCCAGGGGTATTGTAATGCCCAGGGGTATTGTAGAACGGGGCTTGTAGAACGGGGCCACAGTGCCCTCTGACCCCCTCCCCCGTATCTATTCTGCAATTGTCTATGTGCCGGGGGGCTACGGTCAGTCTGTCCTATCTGGTGTAATTCTCCTGTCTTATCTGGTGTCCTATGTGAACTTACATGCTTCCTCTAATTCTTCCATCTGTCTCGAACATCTTGAAGAACTATCTGGCCTTAATGGCCATGCAATCTTAGAATCTCTACCCGGCACAGCCAGAAGAGGACTGGCCACCCCTCGGAGCCTGGTTCCTCTCTAGGTTTCTTCCTAGGGAGTTTTTTCCTAGCCACCGTTCTTCTACACCTGCACTGCTTGCTCTTTGGGGGTTAGGCTTTGTTTCTGTATAAGCACCTTGTGACAACTGCTGATGTAAAAAGAGCGTTTATGAATAAATACATTTGAAAATGTAAATTTGTCCGAAGCTTGCTTACTTACCTGAAGGCCTTTGTGTTTTACTAAGTCTGGTTACTGAGACTGGTGATCTTTCTGGAAATATTCCACTTGATTGATTTCCAGATTCCAGACACAATGCGTGCCGATCACAATCAGATCACAAGGTATCGTTTAATCTTCTACACCTCTCCAAAAAAATATGTGCACATTCAGAATGTAGACAAGATAAGGACAAAGGATGCATGTTAGCACCAGGTTTAAAAGGGGCTTGTGATACCTTGGTGAGATGGGAGGAGACACAGTGGGACAGAAGCGACAACAACTGACTTAATGTAGGAAACAACGGTTGGCATTGGGTGTGAGGCAAAGTGAGTTTACACTACTGGGGTCTGGCAAGAGAAGGAGTGTGGGTAATAAGAAGGGAATGTGTTACTAACTATGACATCCACACATCCTCTCTTCCCCACCCCCATTTCTCTCACCACACACACACACACACACACACACACACACACACACACACACACACACACACACACACACACACACACACACACACACACACACACACACACACACACACGTTTGCCCAAACACAACTCAGCAGGCCAGTTGAGGAGCATCCTGGACATAAAAGGTCTGCTGTGCTCTGATGGTGAGATGACTCGTCTTCACTCATTTATCTCTCTCAACCTCAGATTCCCTCTTCTCCTCCCTTTACTACTCCTCCTCCTCTCACATGGCCCTCCCATCTGTGGTCACCCCCCCCCCCCTCTCTCATCAAATTTCTGACAGCAATAACAGACTTTCTTAAATATGAAGGGGGGAAAGAACAGATGTGGTCTGTTGAAACAATCTGTGCCACTATCCATGGGCCCTTAACGACCACCTCTATTCATCACCTCCTCCTCCTCCTACTCTAGCTCAAGCCTCCCTTTCCATTCTCTCTTTTTCTCTCTTCCCAGGCAGCGCCTCTCTCTCTCTCTGCTGATGGAGTGGTATGGTGAAGTATTTGGAGTATTCCTGCTGACCAAACCAGAGCCTCCTGGCAGAGCTCCCCTCGCACTGAACAGGCCTTCCCAAATAAGGATGCACTTTTTTAACAGACAAGAAAAAAAAGAGAAGTCTAGAAAGACAGGGGAGGAGAGAGGGAAAGCACTAGACAAAAGGAGGGAGGGATGGAAGGAGAGTAGACAGAAAGCCCATGCCCTTTTAAGGCTGTGGTTTCCTATTTACTCTCTCTCCCTCTCTCATTCTTAGCTAAATCCATGTTTATACATGGTGCTAACATGTGCCCTGAGTCCTGCTCTTGTCCACATTCCGATTGTGCCCAAATGTTTTAATAGGTGTAGATTAAAATACACATTGTGATCTGATAGTGATCAGATCTTCCTGACCACTTTAGGAGGTAGTCAGACATGCATCATGTCTGGATATCAGTCAAGTGGAAACAGATCTGAGTGGTCAAAGCATTGAACTCATCATTATACCGTCATTGACAGGTAGCACCATTGACTCATGGCTTCCGTAATGGTCTTAAAATAAATAAAATCTTATTGTTTTGAAATAATTTCTGTCAAATAATTTGCATACAGGGAGCCACCAACTAATATAGTCACAATGCGGACACAGTGGACGGATAGGAGACACATTTTAATACAATGTGTAGACGTGACAAACCTTGATCAGATAGTGGTTGGATCATATTGATGAGCTCATGAAACTCACATGTTAGCACAAGGTGTAAACAAGGCTTACGAGAAGTGAAGTCATTTCAGCTTGTCTGGTCCTTTTAAGCCAGCACTTTTCAGAGGGAGGACTTTGCTGGAGCTAGAAGTATACAAACACTCAGTCACACACGCGGACACACACACCTCCTGACCCAGCGCTTGTACAGAAGAAAGACTCTTCGCTTCATACTTTAACACAGTGAGTATATCTCTTTACTGTTGCTGCTTGTGGGTTCCAGTCAGAAGAACACCTTGCTGAGAGGGTTGTCTGTCTGTCTTGTGATGGTATCCTGAGTGTACAGAGCTAGAAGAGGCATATGGCTGTCTGTCAGCTATGTCATCGGTTAAGTCTTTGAGAAAAGTAACCTTATCAGAGCACTGTGTTTCTCTAACCATGTTTTCATTGTTTCACTAATCATCCATACTGTATGTCTGTGTGCCTCATACTCCATCCTGTGTGTGACTGGGTGTGAATAGACGCACAAACACTACTGATCTATGTGGGATGGTGTCTTGCTCAATGGGATACCAGGTGCCAGACGGACGGGATATGTAGTTCTGATATGAGCTAGCGTGTTTCTACTGTAGAATAACCATCCAAATCAGTCACAAAGATGTAAAGGCAACAGAGAACGTTTGACCAGTTTGGTCATAGAAAGAGATCTGGGGTAGGCAGCGCAGCAGCTCCTCTTGTAAGAGACACACTTGCATAGCTCAGTTTTCACTTGCAAATGACTGAGTGCCATACGTTGGCTTTGGCTAGGAATTCAATAGCAAACACAAGCCCACGGCAGACGCACTTTCTTTCCAAAGGAGAAAAGCACGCGCACACAGACAAAGATGCAAACAAGTAACACAGCGGCTTTCATTGATCGTATGGGATTAATCAATACCGTTTCTCAGCCTAATGTTTTCTGTGGGTGAGCGGAAGTGTGTGTTTGAGCGGCAGCGAGATAACACTGGAGAACTACAGCAGCAGCTTCAGTAGCTGTGGAGTTATCTACAGTACAGTATGCCTAGCAGGAGTAAAGTCCCAGAGGATAGCTGACCAGCAGCAGGAGATAGTCTTATCTCGAGCTCCGTTTCAGTGGCACTGCAGCGCTGCTGGCAGTACGTCATGGTTTTAGCCACAGTTCACAGACCACAGCTTTCAAACTGCTTTATGGCGAGACAGCCAGCTGTGTTACCATGGCGAGACAGAAACACAGAAGTAAAAACGGACATGAAAGGAGAGATGGATGGTGATGTCATTAGGATAATTTTAATTAGGATAAGTGGATACTGTTTCATACTGTAGTACCAGTAGTTGAGAAGCAACATGTAGTTCAGAGACTGAATGACAATACTCCAAACACATAGTCTACATGTCTTACAAAATGTAGAACTCATTATGATCAGGTCAAAATAGAAACATAGCTATGTACTTAACACACGCATACACACACACACATACATACATGCATGCATATATACGCCAACCAACAGGCCAGCCTGACATACTGTTCTGGACTGGAGATGTCAGAGACAGGGCTTGATGCCAAACCTAACAGTAGATTAGGTCCCTAAGCACACATAAACACCATAATGGAACCAGGGTCCCGTCCCATGTGAACTGACCTCTCAGGCCATCCATTTCACCTCTGTGGAGGGCTGTGACCTATACTGCCAGTAGCACAGAGAAGAAAGGGGCTTTCCACATTGGAGGAACATCAGTCTAATTTCTGTTGTTCAAAATGCTTGTTTATGAAGCATAGGTCTAGACCAACTGGAGTGAAAAAGTAATGACATGGCTAGCAGCCCAACATTCCTCACATTCCTCTGTTATGTTTCTATAATTATGCACTGTGCAAGGGTTTGACTGAGTGTGTGTTAGGGTGAGGTTGGGAGCTTATTGTGGTCTGACTGAGGAGGATGTGGGGCATATTAGGCACGTTTCTTGTCTTTATGGTCCAGAGTTCATCTCATCACCTGTGAACTACAGCAGTCTGTCAATAAGGTTCCATGAAACAACTTGTTCCATGAAACCACTTGAAACACTAAAGAACCTCCTGTCATGTTTCTGTATTCTGAAGGCTTCATATTCGTGTGACTGAATTGTTGGCAGATAGTGTCTAGAAGGACTGTGCCTTGGTCTACTTCTTTGCATGATGGAGCAGCACTAATGTTTGACTGGGCCCAGTGCCAGAAAGTCCAGGGCTTTGTGTTGATGGCTACCAATCCAACACAATGTGGTGACACAGATACATGCTCTTAATGCCAATGTTCAATAAATGACTGCTGGCTCAGAACTAGGTTAATGGCAGCTGATCGATACATTTTCTCTTAAGTGTTGCCTGACTTAAACTGATGAGTCAATATGGGAATGAGGAAGTGTAGGCACATAATGATTCAGGAACTCTTGGAGAGAAAAAAATGGGAGCTGAGTTTCAAATGAATCTTTTTGTAGAAACACAAGAATGAATAAGCATGAAGATTGAAGAATAAATATTGTCTTTCATTTGTTGCTTGTGTTGCTGCTAGTAAGGATTTGAGCTTGCTACAGGTCATCATTCAAATACTAGGTATGGAAGGGTCCATGCTGACCTTGTGGTGGCGTGTGAGTAGTTGGGTCCAACTAAAACTATGCAAATACACACTTAAGACAAAAAGCTGCTATCTAGAATCTAAAGGGGTTCTTCGGCTGTATCTACTGTATAGGAGAACCCTTTTGGTAGAACCCTTTTGGGTTCAATGTAGAACGCTTTCCACAGAGTTCTACATGGAACCAAAAAGGGTTCTCCTATGGGGACAGCCGAAGAATCCCTTTGGAACTATTTTGTGTAGATAAGGCAACTGGCTCCTTGAGACACATGAAGTGGCCAGATCTTACTATTGCCATTGGCTAGCCCATCCAACAGCAGTCTGGGGAAGGACCGAGCATGACCTCCAATCAGGATGAAGATAAACTCCAGGTGGTAACATTTAACATTTGACCTTCAACCCCCAGGCACAACAAGTCGTGGTACCCTGACATCAAGATGGCAAACAAGGTGATAAGTGTGCATTGATATGGGCTTTGCGCTTGGCCCAAAAGCAACAATTTTGCAAGCAATGGTGTTGGTGGCGCCAAGTGTGTTTGAGAGAGGCAGAGAGACACAAAAAGAGTGATTATGCTGATTCTAGGGCTCCCATTGTACAGCACTTTGGCTCCTGATATTTAGTTCTGTAATTAATGCAGATGGCTGAACTGATGTGCATTCGGAGACAATCTTTGGGAGGGAGCGGCTCAAATACACACCTTTATAAATGCATGACATCTACACGTGTGTAAGTGTTCGCAGGCGTATTTGTGAGTGAATGTGCCATTTGTCCAATGTCTTAATGTGTCCGCATGCGAATCTGCATATATATCCACAGAGCTGTTGGAAATGGCTTGACTTGCAACTAAGGTAATCTCTGTTTCAGTCAAGGGCCAATGGAAAAATGAGTTCCTTTGTATTAGTCATGATAGCAGATTATAGCACAAGTGACATGCAAATGGAGATGTACATGCTCACCTCCAGGCACTACTTGTATAGAAACTGTCATACATTATACATAGTAAATGTCACAATGTAATCTTGACCATGGAATACTTTCAGGTCTAATGTCTAACCAGATCAAGATGTTCCCTGTTCTATGTCTGAGAACATCAACTAGATTCAGGCGCAGGATGATTTTTTTTTTTCTTGAATGGAAGATCAGGGGGCCGGAACATAATTACAAATAATCTGTAAACCTCAAATTGACCGCAAGAAGCCCAAACGGATATCAGATTTGACTAAAACATAATCATTTTAAAGCTTGCTTTACATTTGTATACAATTACATACTTTATATCTCTCTATTATTCATGGGAATAATCAGGAACAAATTTCCAAAATGATTTTTTAAAGGGTTAAAAATAAACTAATAACAAAAAATGGTCATAAAACACAGAAAAATTAACCAAAAAAATTGTCAAAAAACACCAGTTGGGGAATCCTTTCATATAGCAACTTCCTTTCCTCAAATAAATATCCATATTACCTCTATTTAATATCTGTTCTAATCCACTCCATCTTTCCCTCAATCCTTCTCTCCCTTTCGGTGGGAAAGGGACCTCAGGTAGGCATGGCCAACAAAGGTCCATCTTATGGCATGAGCCGTGTGGTGCAGGACAAGATTGACAAGAAGTACGACGCTGAGGTGGAGGAGCTTTTGGTGCAGTGGATTGTGGCCCAGTGTGGATCTGGTGTTGGGAAGCCTGAAGCTGGCAAACTGGGCTTCCAGGACTGGCTCAAGGATGGATGTGTGAGTACTAACCTAATGCTTAAGACCCCTCAGACTGAAACATACATTTTAACTTAACAGAATTCATATGAGCCATTTATTTGGACCATCTTTATTCGATCTAAAGATTTATGTAGAGAACGGAGAAACAAACACTTTGGAAATCAGATCATATACAATTTAAAACAACAATGGGCCAAGTATAGAACCTTGGGGGACCCCACAAGAGTATATGACGGTACAGGTGGTTATTTTCTGCCAACTTACTCTTGTGTTTATGTTCCTATTCCCCAGGTCCTGAGTGAGCTCATTAACAGCCTGCATAAGGACAACAAGCCCATCAAGAAGATAGCCAGCTCAAGCATGGCCTTCAAACAGATGGAGCAGATCTCACAGTTCCTAACTGCTGCTGAGAGCTTCGGTGTCATCAAGACCGACATGTTCCAGACCGTGGACCTCTGGGAAGGTTCGCAAAGCATGTCCATCTGGCATATCATCAAACAATCACAATGACAACACAGGGTAGTAAATATGCCACATAACAGCAGATGTAGTGGTGGGCACATACAACGGTGTAGTGTACTGTCGCTATGGTGTGGCGACTTATAAACCCTGCTGTGATTTTATGGTGACAGGGAAGGATTTAGCTGCAGTCCAGAGGACACTGATGTCCCTTGGCAGTGTGGCTGTCACCAAGGATGACGGCAACTACCACGGCGACCCCAACTGGTTCTTCAAGTGAGTTAGAAGAATGCTGATGTTGCATTGCTCATGTATTCAGCCAGTGCTGTGGCTGTTTTAAAGCTGGAGTATGTATTGTGCTGTGCCAGTGTGTGTTTTTGAGTTCATCGTCCATGTGCCCTTGCAGGAAAGCCCAGGAGAACCGGAGGGAGTTCACAGACGACCAGCTGAAGGCGGGGAAGGGTGTGATTGGCCTGCAGATGGGCTCTAACAAAGGGGCCAGCCAAACTGGCATGTCGTACGGGGCCACCCGACAGATTCAATAATAAATACCAAACCACTGACCCTTGTCCTTTCCCCTCCCTTCTCCACCACACCCTGCACTGCCCTCCTCCCCCCTTCGCCCTCTCACTGCAGCTACAACAGGCCCAACAGATTGTCTTAATGCCTCAACTCAACCTTATCCCAGTGTAGTAGGAAGTCTCACTAGTATCACACACCACTATGACCAACCTTGACCAGCCCAATCTTACAACCCAAATCCACACTACAAATGCCATATGTGAAAAGTGAGGCTTAAGGTGAAAGGGACAACATGCATATACAGCTGTCAATCACTCATCCTCAAATGCAATTCTCATGTTTACATGATACTGATATTTTAATCATAGAGAAGGCACTGAAGCAACTAAGCTGTCTTCTTAGAACAAGGACATTCTATCCAAATGTAGAAACATTGAGAGATCATTTGAAAAATACCAAATAAAAAGGAAGGATATTAGGTTGAAGTTCATTGTGTCTTCATTGTGTCATGGATGACTAAGTTAACAGTGCAATACTGTATGTACCATTCCCGGACAGCTGCTATGACCTCTTAACAGAGCCATATTTTTGTACATAGTCTTATTGACTCCATTTGTCCTAGGCCTCCCACAGTGAACTGAATTTCACTGCTTGCTCTGCCCTCATATTTAGCCTCACATTGAAGTGTTTTACCAGTGTCTTTTCAGGACAACCAGGGCTTCAAGTGGAAAAAACCATTTGACATAAATACTTGCATCCATGAGTTTTATTGACAAATGTCAATGCACAAATAAGGATCGTTAAGCAAACAATGCATAAGAATGCTGTAAGTACAGAAATTGTTTGCTCAGTGGGAAATTAATATCCAATTAGTCAGTGACAAGTTGAGAGTTTGACAAACTATGAGCTAATTACAGGATAAGACTGTCCTGGGATTTCCAATGATCTATGTAGAAGAACCTCTTCCCTTCTAACGACTAGGGTCAGCTTCTAATAGATTGTCGCTCACACGTTTTTTTATGAGAATAACCATTTTTCGGGATCCGCCCTCGTCTCAAACACCACTCTACCTCAACCCCCGTTAATCACACAGACTAATACAACAACCCAGCTGTTGTAGGTCAGACAATGTTTAAAAAAGGGGTTAGACGTCCAAAACACGCCGGTGATAGCACTGACTTCGTCCTAAATTCCTCTAGTATGATTGGAAGGGAAATGATGGGAATGATCCAGCCTGAAACTCCAATTAATTTTACTCAGTCAAGCTGTGACCGGAACAGGCTTCCAGTTTAGTCCAGTAAACACATATAATCTGTTTCAGTTCATAAAAAAAAAAAAATCAAACTCCAAAATATTGTTGATTGTAACGTATTACAGTTGATACAAAACACATTCAACCCCCAAATCAAGCTCAAGTACCAGAAAAATGTATATAGTCTGCACAAAATAACATTCCAAAACCACCACGCCCAAACGGGTCTGTTGACAAAATAATTAAGTTAAAAGGTGCACTATGCAGAAATCGCTCCACCATTTCCTGTTTGCTCAAATTAGAATAGTTCCCCTAATTTCAGTTTGTGACAAAACCGCCATTGTGTAGAGAATCATTGTACCATCTAAGTCGGGAAATATATTTTCCATAACCAAAAATATTGTATATTCAGCTGTTTGAAGTTGGTGTCCAAAAGCAAAAGAAGCAAAAACAAAACTTCAGAATGGGAAGCATAGAAATGGCACACACAGAACAGATATACTGCTTCTTATACTGCTTTCAATAGGAATTAAATATCTCACATTTTGTCAGGTCACCCAAATAGTTACATATTGTAGCTTTAAAGTTTCTACACATAGGATTTATTTTTTGTATTGTAATTTCAGAAAATGTCCATAAAATCTGGCGCTAATAGTGTTTCACATTATCTTACCTATAATAATCTCCCACCAGAACGGCATCTGTTAAAATAGGAAAGCTGTTCTGACTTATCTAGTGGAAATTGTTTATTTCCTAGCTGCTCAAATTCTACACTGTTCGCTCAATTTATATGCAAAAACAAGCATTGAATAGTGTTGGGAACCATTGTACCATCTCAATCGTTGCAAAAAATACATTATTTTACAGCTGTTTGATGCTGGTGGATCAAAACCGAAAGCAACTTGTTCTACAACCCAAAGGACATCCAGTCAACTTGACAACTGTGGGAATAATTGGCATCAACATGTGCCATCATCCCTGTGGAATGCTTGACACCTTGTAGAGTCCATGCCCCGACAAAATGAGGCTGTTCTGAGGGCAAAAGGGAGGGTGTAACTCAATAATAGGTGTTTGTTTTGTACACAGTGTATTATGGACATTTTTATAAAATCCTATGAGTAACACCTTTAATTTAAAAAAATAACTTAAAGTAACCATAATCAAGAGCACTCACACACATCCTCAAAACCAAACACCATTTACATTTTAAAACACATTCACACACACACAGCATTGTAATGCCTTCCCATGGTACACACCTAATAAACTTTAGAAGTTTGCCATAAACCCAGACTAAACCTAATCCTGACCAAGATTAGCCTTTAATCGTTGTCCAGGAAACCAGCCCGGGAGTGATGCTCTTTCTGGTTGTCCAGGAAACCGCCCTGGGAGTGATGCTCTGTCTGGTTGTCCAGGAAACCGCCCCGGGAGTGATGCTCTGTCTGGTTGTCCAGGAAACCGCCCCGGGAGTGATGCTCTGTCTGGTTGTCCGGCACACCTAATCCTACACTAAAAGACCCAGGTATGGGACTGAACCAAACTAGTGATATATATTCCAAACCAAAGACCAAGTCAAACTGCCACCTCTAGGTGGCTAGGTGAGACCGGAGGGTCCTGAGAGATCCAGGGGGTTTAGGTTGCTCCACCGCAGTACACTTATTCACACACACATGGGGCACTGCAACACTGATAAAAGGCCACAGGCTTGGGGAGCAATGGGTTGGCCAGTGAGCACACAGTTCCAGCCCACATAGTTCAGTCTCCAGTTCAGTTCAGTTGGCCCCACTGGTGCCAGGCCCAGACTGTTGAGCAGCGGGTGCGATGTCGTAAGGAGAAAGGACAGAGGTTTTCTCCAGTGTTATGTGGCAGTGTCTCCAGTGATGAAGGGTACCTTGTACTCTGAGTCCAACACACTCTGCATCTCCAGCTCAGAGCTGTCCCCCAGAGTTCCAGTGCCTCTCCCCCGGCCCCCGCGGGAGCCCCGCGTCCCCCTGCCCCGCCGACACAGTCCCCTAAAGTCCAGGTTGGCCAGGGTCACCTCCAGGGTGTAGTACAAGGACCAGAAGAGAGCAAAGCAGCCCAGCAGTAGCAGAGACTACACAGAGACATGGTGATGGGTGAGGGGAGGAAATGACAAAATTAGGCATATTTATTTTGTGTGAGTGTGTGTAACATACCTTGAGGCTCTTGGAGGTGAACGGGCTGACCGTCTCAGAGGGGATGTCCATGCCTGCAGGACAGGGCAAGGAGAAACTGCTGTCCAGATACTGCCCCCCCATAGCCTCCTCCACTACACTGTCAATCAAAACACACAACCAAATCAATGCTCACATCCACTAAGGGAGAACCAATGACTAAACATCCCTTCCCTTTAAAAATAGAGCATCCAAAAACGCATAACAAATATAATTAGACATATTTTCTATTTATATCAATGCAGGCTGCTGTTTTAACAGTGATGTGTCTCCTGACCTCTGTCTCTCCTTGACCTCTTCGAAGGACAGAGAGGAGCCGTACAGAGTGAGCTTCCAGTGCTTCAGAGAGCCCAGGGTCAACCCAGGGTCATCTAAAAAACAAAGAAAGGCCCAAAGACAGCGAGGGGGGGGGAGAGATGATGACTGAGCAACAGAGAGCTCATACTGTAGCCAGGATCATGTAGTAGTCAGTGACAGAGAGACAAAGACTGGTCCTTACTGTGGTCAGAGACTTGCAGCCTGTACTGGCCCTCGGCTCTCTCCCCCCAGCAGCGCACAGTAGAGAACGTCCAGTCTGAGTAACCAGAGGTATCCCTGGAGTAACACACAAAAGGACAGAGTGAAGGATGTCATATTTTGTGCAATTTCTTTCGAGTAAGTAAATAGAATGTCAAACTAAAATCAGTGTACATGCACTACATGACCAAAAGTATGTGGACACCTTCTCGTTGATCATCTCATTTCAAATTCATGGCCATTAATATGGAGCTGGTTCCCCCTTTGCTGCTATAACAGCCTCTACTTTTCTGGGAAGGCTTTCCACTAGATGTTGGAAGGGACATCGCTGCGGGGACTTGCTTCCATTCAGCCACAAGAGCATTAGTGAGGTCGGGCACTGATGTTGGTCAATTAGGCCTGGCTCGCAAACAGTGTTACAATTCATCCCAAAGGTGTTCGATGAGGTTGAGGTCAGAGCTCTGTGCAGGCCAGTCAAGTTCTTCCACACCGATCTCGACAAACCATTTCTGTATGGACCTCACTTTGTGCACATTGGCATTGTCATGCTGAAACATGAAAGGGCCTTCCCTTCACTGGAACTAAGGGGCCTAGCCAAACCATGAAAAACAGACCCAGCCCATTATTCCCCATCCACCAAACTTTACAGTTAGCTATATGCATTTGGGCAGGTAGTGTTCTCCTGGCATCCGCCAACTCCAGATCCGCCAACCCCAACGTCCATCAGACTGCCAGATGGTGAAGCGTGATTCATCACTCCAGAGAAAGTGTTTCCATTGCTCCATAGTCCAATGGCGTCGAGCTTTACACAACTCCAGCCAACGCTTGGCATTGTGCATGGTGATCTTAGGATTGTGTGCGGCTGCTCGGCCATGGAAACCCAGTCCTATTCTGAGCTTGTATGGTCTACCACTTCGCGGTCGACCCGTTGTTGCTCCTAGACGTTTCCACTTCCCAATAGCAGCACTTACAGTTGACCGGGGCAGCTCTAGCAAGGCAGATATTTATTGGAAAGGTGGCATCCTATGTCGGTGCCACGTTGAATGTCACTGAGCTCTTCGGTAAGGCCATTTTACTGCCAATGTTTGTCTATGGAGATTGCATGGCTGTGTGCTTACACCTGAATACACCTGTCAGCAACGGGTGTGGCTGAAATAGTATAATCTACTACTTTGAAGGTGTGCCCACACATACTTTTGAATATATAGTGTATGTGTGTGCACTGTTATTACTAGTGATGCACTGATATTACATTTTTGGCCGATACCGATATTTTCCTTGCAAAAAAAAAAAAACTGATACCGATAACTTATATTACAATTTTTGGCTGCCTTTTAAGCATTCTAGTGCAGTTAAATAGTTAACACACACACACACACACACGGACGCAGCAGCCTAAGGCACTGCATCTCAATGCAAGAGGTGTCACTACAGTCCCTGGTTCAAATCCAGGCTGTATCACATCCGGCCATGATTGGGAGTCCCATAGGGCTGCGCACAATTGGCCCAGCGTCGTCCGGGTTTGCCCGTCATTGTATATAAGAATTTGTTCTTAACTGACTTGCTTAGTTAAATAAAAAAAAGGTTACACACACACTCCAGTCAGTTGTTCAAATGGAACTTGCTAGTGTGTTCATGTTTCAAACATGTTCTCAAATGCCATTGAAATGGCAGGAGCGGCATGACAACCAGCACATTCATGAACATGCAATACGACTTCCTCAGTACAAAATCCTTGACGACCCACTGTGCTGTCTGACTCATGGGGTTGATATCGCTGGTCCAAATGACAGTCGTAAAGCTAATAGCAATAACATAAACATTTTTTTTTTAGCAGTGACACTATTACCGTTTAACTCCAGTAGGGAAACATCTGAAAAAGAGAGTACTAGGTAGTGTGTACTGGTGATTGACCAATCGGCGAAAGCCAACATCACCCACGACAGAAAACGGTTGATTGTCAAGAGCAATTCATTCCATTATCTTGGCTTTAATGGATTTGGCCTTTGAGTTGTCTCGCTGAAAATGTCTTACTCTTTCAAATGACTGCTGGACTTGTTGACTGCTCCATCCACACAGCAGACATTGTGGGCTAGGTTAAGAATGCTGTAGCACATGTAGCGCTAAGTGTTACGTGGCATCATGACGTCATGTACCTACGTTATATAGGTATGCACGTCAGCTTTGACATCGGTCTTTCACATCGGCGTAAAACTGGACAACAGGCCGATGCCGGCATTTTTTGCTAATATCGGCCGATTCCGATATGTTCACCGATATAGCGTGCATCCCTAGTTATTACTGCACTGTTGGAGCTAGAAACAAGCATTTCGCTGCACCTGCTATAACATTATACAAATCTATGTACGCGACTAATAAGCTTTTCATTTGATTTGTGTGCGTGCGCTAACTCACATGTCCAGAGTACGGCGCGCCCCGATGAGTGAGGTCATGCCACTGGGGCAGAGTAGTACAATCTCCACGTTGCCACGGCGAGAATGGACCATCGTCAAGGTGACAGACACGTGCTCCAAGGTCTGCATCCCGGAATGCCTGAGGTCAGCTGCAGTGACTTGGGGTGAGAGGAGCACAGAGATCCTAATGAATGACTATATGTCTTTCGATAGGAACGGCAGAGTGAGGGGAAGAGCATTTAGTGTGAAACTGTATTTCCCCATAAGATCTTTGTATATGCGTCTGTCCCAGACACCTGCAATCTTGTTTTCACCTGCAATCTTGTTTTCCTCTATTCAAGATCATGTATCACTGTCCTCATGTTTAATTGAAAGTTGTTGAAAGTGTCATCAGTCTCATATTACCCAGTGTCTGCAATGATGCATTTCTTCTTCATTCAGAATGACTATATATTGTTTTAGCAATTGTATCAGGTGCCTGTTGGGACATTCAAATACATTTTCGTAACTTGACTGCTGTCTGAGCGGTCTCCTTTTACACCCAAATCTTCCCCAGAATCCTTTAACATTGTTACTGCACCATCCACTGTGCAATGGCTCTGTTGTCGATATTCTACAGCTAATTCTTTTGAGGACATCTGGTACTCACAAGTAGAGTAAAATGTTCACGCCCCCCCAGATGAATACAATATGTCTCAGTCGTAGAACATGCAAGGAGCACAGACTTGTAAGTCCCTCACAGCGGAGCCTCCGTTTCACTCTGGATTCCTGACCTGCAGCAGCAGCGTACTGTAATTCACTGGCATTTCCTCACCCCCTGTTTGCTAATGGGCCTTAATGCTCCATTACCATCTAGGGAAAAACACTTCCCCAGGCCAAGGAAGGAGAGCTAGAGGGAGGGATATACAAAGGTGTAGAGGAAGAGAGACTGGTGGTGAAGGGGTGCAGAGAGAGGGGCAGAGTGTATAGGGGTAGAGCAGGATGGATGGAGGGAGGGGGGAAAGTATGGACTCTTCCTGGAGTCCAATCATCTTCCAAACATACAGGACTGGTAAAAGTTCCTCAGAGACCCTCCCACACAGACAGTGACTTTTAATGAGAATCTCACTCCTCATCCACATAATCACGACTGGTGTGTCTTAAGAGTGCGTTACTGCCTTTTCATACACGTTTCATATTAAATTATGCACAAACTTGTTGCAACCCAAATGCTCCAAGCTCTGAAATGATAGAATCTTTTTCACCAATATGCAGATCTGCATAATCAACTCAATGGCTATGCTTCGCTTCTACTGTTCTCTCCCTCTCCGACACACACACACACGGGAAGATGAATTAGCCAGAGATTGTAGCTACATCCCAAGTGGTACCCTTTTCCCTAGATATTTGCATGACTTTTGATCAGAGCCTTATGAGCCCGGGTCAGACTTCGTGCACTATAAGAACAGAGCGCAATTTGGGATGCAGTTTGAATGGCAGAGGTTTTAATCAACACTGCCCTGACATGCACCCCATACATTCCTCTCCTGACAAACATCTTAAGACGTTTTTAACAGCAGCTTTTCTTTTCAACAACAACATGCGCCTATCTTTTGGGAATCCAACGTTTGGGACTGAACACTCTAGTCTTCCCTTTTCACATGGGAAGGAAATAGTGATCACACTAACTACTGGACCTTAAGCTAATGGACCGGCCAAAACACATAGCAACAAGGACAACAAATAGCCTAGCGATAGAGTAGTTTAACATAACAACCTGCCTCATGTATCGTTGGGAATAACCAAAACTAGCTTACTTTTCAATGAACGGAAATATAATTTCCATGTATAAATACAAAGTCGATTTACATCTCGAATTTCATTCATTCAAAACACATGTCCCACTTGGACTAAAACATTTAAGCCTTTGACAACAACTCCTCCTCTGCTTTGTCCTTAGGAACCCTAGTCACGTGAGACTGGACACACACGGCTGTGCTGCAGCAGGGAAACACAGTGCTTCTGGCTCTGCTTCTGACCACAGAACAGGCAACACACAGGCTGCATATGCTGGACTAGGAGGGAAGAATAGAGAGAGAGGGAGGGAGGAGGAATACAGACATCTCTGCTGTGACACTGTGTGTGTGTGTGTGTGTGTGTGTGTGTGTGTGTGTGTGTGTGTGTGTGTGTGTGTGTGTGTGTGAGTGTGGGAGAGAGAGGGAACGTAGGGATGTGTTCTCTCCTCCATAGTTCATTCAGTGTACCCAGTGACAGAGAGACTCTGAAGAACATTGCCTAATAAGGGCAGACTGCTGATTTGCCTGTTGGGAGGGTCTCTCTGGAGAGCACTGGCAGAGAGAAGAGAAACAGCAAATATTCAGACTCGCTTGCTTGCTCATTCTCACACACACAAACGCTACCAACCGTTCCAGGTTAGGTTGAGTTGATCCGGATAGGCTGGAATAAGCTCCTCCTCCTTCAGCACTGGGCTCTGATAGGACACTAGGAACGGCACCATCTCCCACACCTGATTAATACACACGCACAAAACAAAAAACTTTCACATGTATACCCTCAGTCTATTTTAAATGAGCAGAATATTGAATTAGCTGAAAGAAAATCCCTACCACTCCTAACGCTGTCAGTAGTGTAGTTGGTAAAGCTTGACATTAGTGTGCTGCTGAGACATTAGGAAGGGAGTGGGTGAGGTGGAGAGGTACCTTGGCAGCGTTGACCAACCGCCAGGCGTTGAGCAGGCCGAAGCCGTGCTGGTGACTGTGGTGGAAGCCCGCTCCATTGATTTTCCAATCCCCTTGCACATCATACTACAGACACACACACATAATTAGGAACTGCATGTGCTTGTGTAGCAGTGATTCATTCTACAGTACATAAAGGGGGGTCATACAGTGAGGTCCAAAATTGTATTGAGTCAGTGACTGTTTTGTTCTTTTGGCTCTGTACTCCAGCACTCTGGATTTGAAATGATACCAGACTGTCAGCTTTCATTGGAGGGCATTTTCATCCATATCAGGTGAACCGTTTAGAAACCAGAGCACTGTTTGGACATAATCCTACCATTTTAGGGGACCAAAAGTATTGGGACAATATATCATAGCCCCCAAAAATGCTAACCTCCACTGTTATTGTAACAGGGAGAGGTTAGTATGTCAATGTCCCAATACTTTTAGAGTTCACTGTATGTCTACATGACTGCGGAGTGTGCATGTAGGTGGTGTTGTCATGTAGATTGTACATGTGTAGGAGGTGATGTCACTCTGTTGTCATGTAGATTGTACATGTGTAGGAGGTGATGTCACTCTGTTGTCATGTAGATTGTACATGTGTAGGAGGTGATGTCACTCTGTTGTCATGTAGATTGTACATGTGTAGGGGGTGATGTCACTCTGTTGTCATGTAGATTGTACATGTGTAGGAGGTGATGTCACTCTGTTGTCATGTAGATTGTACATGTGTAGGAGGTGATGTCACTCTGTTGTCATGTAGATTGTACATGTGTAGGGGGTGATGTCACTCTGTTGTCATGTAGATTGTACATGTGTAGGGGGTGATGTCACTCTGTTGTCATGTAGATTGTACATGTGTAGGAGGTGATGTCACTCTGTTGTCATGTAGATTGTACATGTGTAGGGGGTGATGTCCCCCTGTTGTCATGTAGATTGTACCTGTGTGGCTGTGTAGGTGATGATGTCACTGTTGTCATGTATATTGTACCTGTGTGGCTGTGTAGTTGATGATGTCACTCTGTTGTCATGTAGATTGTATCTGTGTGGCTGTGTAGGTGGTGATGTCACTCTGTTGTCATGTAGATTGTACCTGTGTGGCTGTGTAGGTGGTGACGTCACTCTGTTGTCATGTACATTGTACCTGTGTGGCTGTGTAGGTGATGATGTGCTGCACGTCTCTCCAGGTGAGACAGGGCCGGACCTGCAGCATCAGAGCCACCATGCCAGCCGCCAGGGGTGCCGCCGCAGAGGTGCCCGTGTGCCCGTCAGTACAGCCCGTGCCCTGCTGCAGTGACCAGTCTGACGTCACCTAAACAGTACACACAGAATAGTCATAAACATGTATGCAGACAAAACACTCTCACATCACACTATTACAAACAGCCAGTGGTAAGGAGCTATGCCATGACTAGGGAGGAAAATAAAACATGGAGAGAGAGTTGGAGATGGAGGGTCTTAAAACCTCTTAGGGAGGCTGCGAATTTTCGCAGCTTTTTGTTAAAAATCGCGCAACATTTCAGCGCCCTGCTATTCATGCCAGGAATATAGTATATGCATATGATTAGTATGTGTGGATAGAAAACACTCAGACGTTTCTAAAACTGGTTAAATCACGGCTGTGACTATAACAGAACGTGCGTTTCATCGAAAAGTGCAGGAAAATCTGATCACTGAAAATGGGAAAATATATCCATGCACCACTTCAACCAATTGTTAAAAGTGACCCACATTAAATGGGGCCGAGGTTGCAATACCTACAGCTTCCACACGATGTCAACAGTCTTGTCATTTGTCTCGGATTTGTTTCTTGGTCAAACCGAAACATGATTTCAAGATGTGGAGCTATAGAATATACATCGCCCCGTGATCATTTTGATAGATTATTAACGTTTACTAATACCTAAAGTTGCATTACAAAAGTATTTTGAAGTGTTTTGTGAAAGTTTATCGTCGACTTTTTTAATTTTAAAAAATGACGTTGCGTTATCAAACTCAGCTTTTTCCTTGATTACACAGTCTTCATAGATCGATATCTAGGCTATATATGGACCGATTTAATCGAAAAAAAATGACCCAACAGTGATGTTTATGGGACATCTAGGAGTGCCAAGAAAGAAGCTCGTCAAAGGTAATGAATGTTTTAGATTTTATTTCTGCGTTTTGGGTAGCGCTGGCTACCGCAAAATCTGTCGTGTTAGGTGACGTTGCAGTATTTTGGGGGTACATGCTATCAGATAATAGCTTCTCATGCTTTCGCCGAAAAGCATTTTACAAATCTGACTTGGTGGATAGATTCACAACGAGTGTAGCTTTAATTCACTACCTTGAATGTGTATTTTAATGAAAGTTTAATGAAAGTTTGAGTTTTATCAAAAGCTATAGGTGGCGCTCTGAAATTCCACTGAGTGATGTTCCTGCATGGGAACTGTATTCTGCGTCATCCTTAAGAAGAGGAGGACAAGGAGAGAGAAGGGCTAAAACAGACAGACAGGAAGTGGTGAAGGGGGAGAGAGATTGATAGGAGTACAGGGACAGGGAGACAGCAGGGAGAAAAAGACTGCTGATGGGAGTCACTGATAAACATCTCTGCCCGGGGGAAGGGGGTAACAGATAAAGATGCCATTTTCTCGCTTCACATGCATTTCTACCAGCTCTATAGACACCATTTCAGCCTTACTGAATGATCACTGACACGCTCAAGCATTTCAGACCTGCATACTAGTATAGATCCCATAGCCCTTCCAAATGGAGAGAAATTACTATGGTGGCGTCCCAAACGAGAGCCTATTTCCTATTGGACTTGAGCGGGAAATACCCCGGACAGTCATGGGCTCAATATCTGACATAAACAAAGAGATAATAACATATGAGCTCTGTGATGTGTGTACTTTTGGGTTAGAGTATAGGGTGTATTTTTGCATATGTACTAGCTTATGAGCATAAAATGCATGACAATGGTATGGTATGAGGTGTACTGAACCTATTGCCCATAATAAAGTGCATAGCGCTATGATAAACTACATCCAACTACATCCACTTCATTCAAATGACCTGCATACACATTTATATGAATGCAGCTGCCACTGTATCGAAGCCATTGGATGTAGTTTATATATATATATATATATATATATATATATATATATAGTTTATCATAGCGCTACGCACTTTATTATGGGCAAGAGGTTCAGTACACATCATTTAATTTTGTATCAGAAAGTAACCTGGTCCTCTTTGAAGATCAATGCATTGCTCTCTTCTCGTCTATAAAGCACTCTTGCATAAACTTCCACTATACTTTGTCTCATTGTTAACCTACAGACGTACGAGCTACCGGACCGGGGCTCAGGGATGGCCAACTCTGGACATCCCTTCCATCTCTACTGAGTTGTTTAGCACCTTACGGGTGGAACGATCTACAATACACTTTCAAAATGGAAGAATGTGTGCCTCTAGCGCATTTCAGATTGTTAGGGGACCTTTTCACTGAAGATTGTGTCTGTTTCTTATGATTGTGTTTGGCTTTTCGTATACGGTAATACAGGCCTCATCTGGAAAAAGAGACCTTGGTCTCAGCATCGACTCCCTGTCAAATTAATATACATTTGGGATGCATTTGGGACGCAGAATTGCAGTACAGATCCTAACAGTGCCGTCTAAACAGCCCGTCTTCCAGAGGAGTAAGGGACCTCTCTGGAGGGTTGGTGACACAGACAGACAGCTAGGGGTGTTTGATCATAGGTAACGACTGGCCTGGTCGGACACCCAGAGGAGAGTCTGACGGGAACACGACATGAGGCCTCTCTGCTGTGGAGGGAAAGGGACGGAGGAAGAATCCACAGACATATGGTCAACTAGAATGCCTTCTCTTATTTAAAGCAAAGCCATGACAGCACAGAGCGGAAAAGCGAGCTCACAGACTGCAGCACTGCTCAACATCAAATGAGATCCCATGTGTTGTGAATGTGATGAGGGAATGGTGCATAGAAGTGGTGGCACTGCAGAATAGCACATGGCAGCTAGAGGCAGTCGGGCTGGTGGGTGGATACAGTGTCTGTATCCCAAATGTCACCCTGTTGTGTATATAGCGCACTACTGGTCAAAAACAGTGTACTATATAAGGAATAGGGTGCCGTGTGGGATACACACAGTATGTGCAGAGCACCCGTGCGACAGGGTAGAAGAGCTAGAGCCTAGCCCTAAAACCACTTGGCCTGGTGTTAAGTGGTGGATTTGGCTTTTCAGGAAGTCACGGATGCCAGTTGAGAGTTTGATGGTTTTAACCCGGGGCTTACATCACCCGGCCAAACCATGTTACCCAGGAGATGGCAACAAACAGCAGCAAACAGAGGTTTGCCTTACAGATCTCCTATCTTGCTTCCGAAAAACCCTCTCCTTTGCCCTCGCTCAAAACGCAGCATCACATGATGCAAAATGCAGCATACCGACGGCATTTCTGTACTTTGAAAGTTATATATTTTGAAAACTTGATTGCTGACATGCAAAGCGTTCTGGGACTATATCAACAATGGACTAAGCACCCAAAATACAGTTTTTGGGCGGTTTTCCTTTAGCTCACTAGCCATCAATGTGTCCTCTCTGCTTCATTCAAAGATGTCTGATGGCACAGTACAGTATCATCTGTCAATATCCCACTGTCTAACTTTCACATCAATCTATGTCTTAAGGGGCAAGGCACAACCAGTCTTTGGAAGGGGGATCCCATTGGTACCGTGGTGCAGTTCACTGCAGGTGAGAATGCAGTCCGGACCAAACACAGGAAAAGAACCAGAGGTGTGCAGTGTTATTGGCTGTTTGACTGAGAGCATTTGATGAAATGCACACAGTGCCTCAACTTGGCACCTCTGAAACATTCTGTGAGTAGCAGCACATTTATGATTGCATCTGATGCGGATTAGGGGAGAGGGGAGGGGGCTATACCCGGGGATATAGGCTATGGAATATAGTTAGTGACTATTGCGCTGTTTAGTCCCGCATGTTGCTGGAAGACCAAAGCGAAAGTAATATGAAGTTTGGGACACACAGGTTATGCGCCTTGACATTTGGCGACCAAAAGGAAAAAAATACCACATATAATGGAACTCTGATTCAAACTATAACTCAGAACTGTGTGATAACGCCCTAAATGGTGTGTCTGTTTGCTACCAGTACAGACTCACAATACTGCGTAGCGTTCTGTCCCCACTACTGAAGGTGACAGCCAACATGGAGGCACACTCCTCAGCATAGAAGGGCATCTTCCCTTCCTCATTTACTGCTCCTACAAGAGACACACACACACACACACACACACACACACACACAATTAGAAAACTCACCAGCACACACACACACA
Source organism: Oncorhynchus keta (assembly GCF_023373465.1). Classification (NCBI taxonomy): domain Eukaryota; kingdom Metazoa; phylum Chordata; class Actinopteri; order Salmoniformes; family Salmonidae; genus Oncorhynchus; species Oncorhynchus keta. The sequence continues at coordinate 12,228,930 of NC_068438.1, read as the reverse complement.
GAGAGACAGAAAACATTGCTCCTATTCACTTACCAATGGTAACAGTGTAGATTGAGTTGGCATAGCCATCGTAGTTGCAGTTGTCCTCGTACTGGCCTCCGTTGCCACTGGCGACGACAAAGATACTGCCGAAGCCCCTTCTGCCAGCAATCACGCCGTGCTGCAGCGCTGCCTACAGGCAAAACAAGGAAACATTCGCTTCAGTCACACCTAGTAACTTCTTGTAGACTTATACAGCCAACCAGAGTATATAGTCACATTTTAAAATGGTTAACAAGGGTCCTCATTGGTGAGCAGCATTCTCAGGCCTAGTCATACCTGAATATTCAATATTGAGTATACAAAACACATGCTCTTTCCATTATATAGACTGACCAGGTGAAAGCTATGATCCCTTACTGCTGTCACTTGTTAAATCCACTTCAAATCAGTGTAGATGAAGGGGAGGAGACCTTTTAAGCATTGAGTTATTGATCGTGCATGTGTGCCATTCAGGGCGTGAATGGGTAAGACAAAATATTTATGTGCTTTTGAACGGGGTACGGTAGTAGGTGCCAGGTGCACTAGTTTATGTCAAGATTTGCAACGCTGCTGGGGGTTTTCACGCTCAACAGTTTCCTGTGTGTATCAAAAATGGTCCACCGGGCCTCCTGAGTGGCGCAGCGGTCTAAGGCACTGCATCGCAGTGCTAGAGGTGTCACTACAGACCCGGGTATGATCCCGGGCTGTGTCACAGCTGACCGCGACCGTGAGACCCATGAGGTGGCGCACAATTGGCCCAGCGTCGTCTGGGTTGGAGGGTTTGGCCGGCAGGGATGCCCTTGTCCCATCGTGCTCTAGCGACTCCTGTGGCGGGCCGGGCGCATGCATGTTGACACGGTCGCCAGTTAGACAGTGTTTCCTCTGACAAATTGGTGAGGCTGGCTTCCGGGTTAGGCGAGCAGTGTGTCAAGAAGCAGTGTGGCTTGGCAGGAACGTGTTTCGGAGGATGCGTGGCTCACGATCTTCGCCTATCCGTACGAGAATTGCAGCAATGGGACAAGACTAACTACCAATTGGATATCACGAAATTGGGGAGAAAAAGGGGTAAAAAGTCCCTCTTTCCACCAACCAAAGGACATCCAATCAACTTGACAACTGTGGGAAGCATTGGAGTCATCATGGGCCAGCATCCCTGTGGAATGCTTTCGACACCTTGTAGAGTCCATGCCCCAACGAGGCTGTTCTGATGGCAAAAGGGGGGTGCAACTCAATAATAGGAAGGCGTTTCTAATATTTGGTATACTCAGTATATGTCACTATAATCCTATAACTATATGATCACTATGTGTGTATACCTCCATTCTTAGGTTTGTGAAACCTGGATGCCGCAGCTAGCATGAATTTCTATTTGACAATGAGGACTGGCTGAGGGGATTTGGAGGTTCTGATTCACTTCCACAGTGCTTGCCAAAGCCATTCAGAGAGTGAGGAACACCTAGGCAACGAACATGACCAGAAAAAGCCAGACACTCTGTCTCAATTCAGAATGCGTGTGTGTGTGTACGTGTGTGAGACGTTCGCTCTCTCTTTTTTTGGTCTCATAAGACACTCACAAACTGTGCCCTGTCGAGTGCAACAGTATACTGCCCTCTGCTGGTACAGAAGAGTGGCACAAAAAATGCATTCTCATAATGCATTTCTATAAAGAGACCAGGACTAGCAATATGTGTTAGAAATGGGTTGTGTGTAGTAACGTGTGTTGTATCCAAACCAACCTTGCCCAAGGGGTGTGGTCCATCAACAGTGTGGCCATCATCATCAGGACCCCAACTGAGGAGGAGGAAAGGGAAGAGGAGAGAACAGTTGAGTCAGACACATTTTTCCTACAGCCGCTGAAGAGAAGCTGGGGGGGGGGGTTTGAACCTAGAGCGAGAAGGGCATATCTTCATAACTATGCTTAGAGCGGTGGTTGGCTGTATATTACGCTTAGTAGTTTTCTTTACGCTGAGATTATAAGCAAACCAAGCATGTTCAGAGTCCTGTGAGGCTGAGCTGTACACTGTTGTACCTGCAGCTGTAGACGTCGTTGATCTGGTAGTGCTTGTTGAAAGCCACCGCCTCCATACTGTCTGTGAGCGGACCATCCAGGACTCTGATACCTGAATAGACAAAACATGACGTGAAGAAAAGACTTCAAAAACATAAGAATCTCATAGCGCCATCTACATAACTAGGGCCATGAGATTTTTCTCAGCACCTGACCAGACCAAGGTTTTATTCACGAGGGGCCCGATTCAGACTTAGGAAATGTATGCCTTTCCTACACATTTTGATTTCAGCACGTCTCAGTATGTGGTATTCAGACTTACCTGATGCAGGTGCGCAACAAGCTCTTTCTATAAATCATATGGTCTGGAGCCCTTTACGCACAAAATATATTGATGAATGATACAGTGGTTTGATTCATCCTGAAAGTTGCCATATTGAATTGTGCAATCCATAAAACATTGGAAGGTGAGAAAAGTGCAGAATAGGCTACTGATCATGGAACTGTACGATAACGATCCAGTCGTCGTGAACTGTGCAGCAAGCTGTGGTATGAGTTCCATAACGATTCAAATAGGCCAGGGTTTCCCAAACTCGGTGCTCAGGACCCCAAGCGGTGTACCTTCTGGTTTCTGACCTAGCACTACACAGCTGATTCAAATAATGAATGAATGAGCAAGCTTTGATAATCTTAATCAGCTGTGTAGTGCTAGGCAAAAACCAAAACGTACACCATTTGTCCCGAAGACCGAGTTCGGGAAACGCTGAAATAGGCTAACATGTTCCAAATTATTGCACAATTATTGCACAACAGCCTAATATGTTCCACACTTGCTAGCAATCCTCAGAAACAACTACACGGACGTGACAGTGGAAAGAAAGGTAAACGGAACGAAATTATGCAAAATGTAAGCTACAAATTGAAGAAAACTGACTTATCAAATGTACGTGGGAATTACTGACGGTGGCTACCGATAGTGGCTAATATTTAGCGTGATACAAATAAAAGAAAAACCTGTGCTTATAATTAAAACATTCCAGAGCGCATAGAGTACATCAACTCAGTTGGTTTGGTGATACAGAAGCCTATAGCTTCAGTCTCAATGTCATTCCTGCAAATTTTGAGGACATACAATAAAATTCTGAATAATGGCACAGCTATTTATAGCCGACTTTACTGTATACAGTGCATTCGGAAAGTATTCAGACCCCTTGACTTTTAGCACATTTTGTTACGTTACAGCCTTATTCTAAAATGAATTAAATAAAAGAAAATCTTCATCTACTACATACAACACCCCATAATGACAAAGCGAAAACAAGGTTTTAGAAATTGTTGCACATTTTTAAAAAAATATATTAAAAAATACCTTATTTACATAGGTATTCAGACCCTTTGCCATGAGACTCGAATTGAGCTCAGGTGCATCCTGTTTCCATTGATCATCCTTGAGATGTTTCTATAACTTGACTGGAGTCCACCTGTGGTAAATTCAATTGATTGGACATGATTTGGAAAGGCACACACCGGTCTATATAAGGTCTCACAGTTGACAGTGCATGTCAGAGCAAAAAACAAGCCATGAGGTTGAAGGAATTGTCTGTAGAGCTCTGAGACAGGATTCTGTTGAGGCACAGATCTGGGAAAGGGTACCAAAACACAGTGGCCTCCATCATTCTTAAATGGAAGAAGTTTGGAACCACCAAGACTCTTCCTTGAGCTGGCCGCCCAGCCAAACTGAGCAATCGGGGGAGAAGGGCCACCGTCAACTATTTAATCAATTTTAGAATAAGGCTGTAACGTAATAATGTGGAAAAAGGCAAGGGGTCTAAATACATTCCGAATGCACTGTAAAAAGGCCCAAAATACATGTCATGTTGATATTATTTTGTTATATTTCATGATTGGTTTCACATTCGTCTTTAGGGGCGGCAGGATAGCCTAGTGGTTAAGAGCGTTGGACTAGTAACCGGAAGGTTGCAAGTTCATATCCCCGAGCTGACAAGGTACAAATCTGTCGTTCTGCCCCTGAACAGGCAGTTAACCCACTGTTCATACGCCGTCATTGAAAATAAGAATGTGTTGCCTGGTTAAATAAAGGTAGGTTTTTTAATTTATTTTTTAGAGATCATAAGGAAAAAAAAACCTAAAACAATTGCCATTTGAAATTACAATCCCCTTCTCCAAACAGATTACTAATTTACCTAGCTCTTATCAACTTATACATTACCATGCATGGAGAAGGGTGTTATTTCTATCGGAAATAGTAGATGTTTTTCCACTTTGAACAGACAGGTACTCGACCTTATTCAAAACTAAAGAAAACAGACAAACGGAGGAATTACATGATCTTGTCCAATAAGCAACACAAATGTTCATTTTCCGTGCAAAACTATTTGCTACGGTGTGCACTAATGAACACAACCCTGCCAGCCACCATAACCAAGCTTTCCAAACACACAACGTACCTGCCACTTTACTGCCGTAGGCCACGCCCACAGCACAGAAGCTGTTGTTGGAGACGGCGGCGATCTCCCCGGCGCAGCGCGTGCCGTGGTGGTTGTCACTGAGGGCGTCCGGGTGGGGCATGGGGTCCGGGTCGTTGGAGTTCAAGTCATAACTGCCCTCTGGACTCTAAAGGGACAGAATGAAGCACGACAACATTCGTATTTGTGAGAATGTGAATTTGGAAAATAACATACTAGATGATGACATGATAGAAAGAAAGTCACTAATTATACTCCCAAATATTTTATGGGTATCGCAACCAACGTTTCTGGCACAGTGCTTTTTTCAGGGCACTGAACCCTAACACTGAAGAAGGCACTGCGTGCGGGAACGTTGGTTTCGATACCCATGAAATATTTGGGAGCATAATTAGAGTGTGCTACTTACTTTCTTTTTATAGTTTACTCTGCGTTAGTCAGAACCTCTACAAAAGATGTTGAGGTGTGCGTCATCTTATGCTTTTTAACAGCAAAAAGCTCAAAAGGAAATAGGCCTAGACGTGGCCAGCATGAAACTCACATAGTTTGGCTGAATATCCTGGAGGGTGTGTTGAACCCCATCATCCACGACCACCACTGTCACCCCTGTCCCTGTGATGTTGTGCTCCCATACACCAGTCACATTGATGTCCATGCCCTCCCTGACATCGTTGTGCTGCGGGTAGGTGGAGAGGAGGAGGAAGAAAGTGTGGATGGAGGAGGAGAAGAGCGGGGAAGTGACAATGGTTCGGGTCCAAGACATTGTTTGCAAATTAGGAATGAAAATAAATGTGGCATAAATGTCTAATTAATAAATCAATCAATAAATGTGACTCAGTTCAAAAAGCACTGTTCATTCTTACAGATCTGAATCTTCTATAGGCTATAAGTGTGCAGTAAGTAGATCTAAATGTTGCTTAGCTATGAAACAGTTCTGAAGAGGAAATAAAAGAAGACAAATTAGGCCCAATTCTCACCAGGTGCCACTGTAAGGGGTATCTGGGGTCGTTGAAGGCCATTGCCCTCTTGGAGCGGCTGAGGACCTGCTCTTGGGAGTGCCAGAGCACATGAGGGTGGGCTGCCAGCACGTCCCCCGCTCTGCCCTCCTCCTCAGGGCCGGCACAGAGCAGGTAGTGGCCCTCCAGCTGCCCTATCTGGCCCCTGTTCTCCAGGCCAGCCTGCTCAGCCACCATGCTGGCCAGCTCGTGCAGGGTGGAGCCGTCAGCCTCCAGCAGCTCTGAGTCTGTGTGCAACCGGACGGCCCAGGACTGGCCCGGCCCACATGAGGGTGGAGGAGCCGCGGGAGGGGCGGACGTGTGGAGGGTATGAACAGTCAGACGGAGCATAGGGGTCAGGCCCAGGAGGAGCAGGAACAAGGGGGGTGAAGCCATGGCAACACAGGTAGGTGCTCAACGCAAGTTCTGCTCCGCCTCCACATTAGGACCAGCAGCCTGAGGAGACACAGTGTGGTGAGGAAGAGTAGGGAAGGTAGCTGAACACACAGTAGGGAGAGAGATGGCTCCACTGCAGTGTGGTATTCAAAAGGCAGTACCGATATTTCACAACAACAGCCCAGTTCTCATATTCAACAGCCCTCAAAGTAACACATTGGTACACACCCTTCATTGGCACACTGTTCATATCAAACCTCCAGCCAATCACTGTACCAGCCCTATATAACATTGTGCTGTTAATGACACTAACACTGGAGAGGCGGCAGGTACATGTTGTACCATATCCATGTGACACTATGATCCTGCTAATTATAGGCTAGTCTAACCACAGAATACAAGGACAACGCCATGTAAGCATATGAATCAACTCAAGTTCTACAAAAAGCCAAAGCCAACCCCGACAACGCATATTTTGCCGAGTATTGACAAGCCCCTTTTCTCTGTTAGGAAAGAATAGGACTATAACCCGACTAAGACAACCGACTTGTGTCACGAATTCACACACATTGTGTTTTTTACTGGGTGTGGACAGAGGCCATTTCAACCCACTTGTACACAATCTGTCAAGCTTGTAAATTAAGATGGGCGAATTTAGCTACAAAGCAGAATAAGCTAGGCTACATCAACAAAGGGAAAGACTTGTCACTTCTGGGTCGTTTGACCTGTTCAACCAGTTATTCAGTAGTAAATTAATTGAGAATGGATATCAATGTTGACAGATATTCACAAATTAAGAAAAGCATGTTTGTTAGCTAACGTTAACCATGTAATTTGTGTGTTTAGGCCTACTTCTACCAAACTAACTAGCTTACTCAGCCTCCTACATCCCAATTACAAAATACATGGAATCAACTTGACATAGCAGCTAGTAAGATGGCTAGATATCGTACACCGATGTAAAACCCCATTATTGCTTGTTTCAAGAGTGTAGCCATCTGTACAGTATACGTAGGCTAGCTAGCTATAGTACTGTAGTTAGCTAACGTTACTGTCCTAGCTACAGTAAAGCAAATTGGAAGCTCGTTTCATAACACGACAGCGACTGAAACGCAGCTTACTGTATTGTTTTTATTCAACAGCTAGTTAGCTATGTAAATAGCCAGATAAGTCGTTGGTGAATCATTACTAACGTTAGTTAGTGAGCTATAAACGGACAGTATGGCTCATTTGACATGCGGATGTTGTAGCTAGAGCTAGCCCACAACACGCAAGCAAGCATAGTATAAACACATGGCTAAATTTCATACTGATTTATGCATTTTACCTTTTCGTCGACGTCTTTATTGTACAGTTTATTTGTGGACAACAATTTCATTTACGATAGCTATTTCGCTGTCATCTGTCGTTTTCCGAAATGTTGTCACTTCCGCAACAACTTGGCCGTCTATAATTTGTTTCTCCACTTGGGGGAGATCTAGTCTTATTATGTGTACCAGTGTGTTTAGCCATCATTGCATTCCGTCATGCTAAACATCTTTGGCTCATGACACGGAGTACAAGCAGTGGAATGTTAGCTAAACATACTGGGACCCAGGTAAAAAGTAAGGTGAAATATACCTTTTACAGATCTCTCACAGCTACATAATCATAACCTCTAGGAATGTTGCTAACGTTACATCATTTTTTAAAAGTTGCTACAACCCTTTTTTTAACTTTTAAATTAATTGTATTGTAATGACCTGACTAGATCATGAGGGAACAATTGTCCAGACAGAGGATTGAGTTTACGAATTGACGGTTTATTAACCCAACTTTACACAGGCTACTGTTTGGCCGTAGCCCACGCCAAATAAATGAAAGATAACCCACAAGCCAACCCTAACCTCATCTTGTGAAGGCCAGATTTGAGAGAACAAAGGATAAACCTGGTCTTAACTTCCAATGCTCCATCCCCCTGCCCAACCCCCCTCCGCTAACCGCCAGGATGCCCGGCGTCAGAACATTCCAGGCATTCCCGTGATTGGCAGATAGCAGGTTGATTGGCATGTCGGACCCCGCGAACACTGGGTACTGGTAAATACAACACAACCACCTACTAGCCTAACACATAACACCCAGCTGTCTGTGCGGGTCGCCACAATAGCGTCCCATCTTGAAAAATATAACTTAAGTTATTCTAATCATGATACTGCAGTATTTGGTCTTTCACTTAGAGACCTTGAGTGTTTCCAACCTACATAAAATGTAACTGTCTACTCCCACTCCTCCCCTCCTGCGTTCGACTTGGCAGGTATACGAACCACTGGTCTTGGGATCATTATGCACACCTGGCATCAATCATTACACGCACCTGCCCATCATCATCAGGCACACCTGGACTCCATCACCTCACTTATTACCTCCCCTATATCTGGTACTACCTTAGGTTCTTTCTCCAGTCAGTATTGTTTATGTCTATATGCGACTTGTGATATTGTTTAATGCTCCATTTATTATTAAACTCACCACTTTCTTCCGACTTCCAGCGTATACGTTACAGAATTCTGACCCCAACAATGGAAGCAGCAGGAAAACAGAATATCTCCCAGATGGTCGACGAGCAGGGATACTTTCCACGCCAACGCCATGACCAGCTGGCACAACTGGGGACGGCTATGGAAGAGGCTTTTCACAGTGTGCAACGTCTCGAACATGCCCGGAAGGCGTTGTCGTCAACTAGCGAAGGATACTCTACAACCAGTTGAGAGAGCCCATTCAGCAACCCTCTCAGGTCAGCAATGCCCATTTGTCCCTCCTGGATAAATATGACAGTACCCCATCTAAAAGTTGGGGCTTCCTTCTTCAGTGCTCCCTATAATTTACACACCAGATGGGAGCACCACCACTGAGAGGTCTAAGGTTGCCACAGTTATTTCTCTGCTGACTAGGTGGGTGTTGAAATGGAGAAACGACCGTTTGGGGGAGAGGAGCTAGATTCAAATGAGGTGTTCATGGCTCTCTCCAGAGGGCAGAGAATGGGGTGAGCGCTTACTTCAATTACGGCTAGGGGACCAGACGGCTGCTGAGTACACGTTCACCTTCTGGACGTTCACCTTGTGGTCCTTCTGTAGCTCAGTTGGTAGAGCATGGCGCTTGTAACGCCAGGGTAGTGGGTTCGATTCCCGGGACCACCCATACGTAGAATGTATGCACACATGACTGTAAGTCGCTTTGGATAAAAGCGTCTGCTAAATGGCATATATTATTATATTATATTATGGACAGTAGCTGCATCCAGTGGATGGAATAAGCCGGCGCTTCATACGCTATTCAGAAGGGGTCTGTGTGAGGAGGTCCAGACGGAACTGGCCTGTCGAGACAACATCATCTCCTTGGACGCACTCATTGCGATGGCCGGCTGTCTGGATAACCTAATTCAGGAGCTTCGGTACTCTCATCGCTTCTCTCCCTCCCTCAGTGAACACTCGATCAGAGCCTGAACCCGTGGAGGTAAGGGGTCACACACCTCCCCGCGGTGGAGCAACACAGCTGGGGCTCTGTCTGTTTTGTGGTCAAGGAGGGCTCCAGCATTGTCCGGCACTTCCCAATTCGGGATCTACGAGCAGAGGGACAGTCACGTGATCTTCCACCTCCTGGGGCAGGAGTGAGTATTCCATCATCACTTTCTGCTATGCTCTTTTTGGCATCATCACACTAGTTGACTGCTCCTCACGTACTGTGTCTACAGCGTTAGTGGATTCTGGTGCCGCGGGGAACTTTATTGACCAGACCCTTGCCGCCTCTCTTAACATATCATACCCGCGATCCTTTCCTAGTTCAAGCCTTCAATAGTCGGCCATTAGGGCCCTGAACCATCACCCAACCACTCACCCTCACCGTGGAGTCCATTCATCAGGAGAACATCACCAGTTCATAAGATCATCCTTGGCCTGACTTGGCTCCAACACCATAGCACCACTATCTCATGGTTGAGGATGAGAATCACAGACTGGTCACCTGAATGCTGGAGGACCTGCTTCGCTTCCCCATCCGCTGTGGTTCCACGTTGGTTGAGGGTCCTATGGTTGCCCTTCAGCCCAACATCCCCGGAGGTTTACCAGGTCTTGCGGGAGGTATTCTCCAAGACCCACACCACTTGTCTTCCTCCTCATCGCCCCTTGGACTGTGCCATTGACCTGCTGGCAGGGGCTGTGCCTCCGCACAGACGCATCTACCGTCTGTCAGTGGCTGAGACCCAGGCCATGGAGCATGTCCACTTCTCCTGCATCGTGGCCAAGCAGGATTAGAGGACTCAATGAAAGTACCATTACCCTCTCCCGTTGGTGCCGGGAGCTATAGAACAGCACCGTGGGGCCTGTTCTTTACCAAACTGGACCTGCGGAATGCATACAATCTCATCTGCATCCAGGAGGGGGATGAATGGAAGACTGCGTTCAGCATGATGTCTGGTCACTACGAGTACTTGGTGTTGCCATTTGGTTTAGCAATGCTCCGTCAGTGTACTAGACATTCGTTAACAAGGTGTTTAGGGACCTGCTCGGACGCCAGGTGGTCATGTATATCGATGACTTCCTGGTCTACTCGGCTACCCTGGAGGATCACATCACTCACGTCCGAGCAGTCCTGGAATGCCTCCTGGCTAACCAACTGTTTGTCAAGACTGAGAAGTGCCAATTTCATCAGAAGGCGGTCTCCTTAGGCTACCAAATCAGCCTGCGGGGATTGAGGATGGACGACATGAAGGCAGATGTGGTCAGATCACTGACAGTCCCAACCACCATAAAGGGGTTACAACGTTTTTTGGGGTTTGCCAACTTCTACCGCTGTTTCATCAGGAACTTCAGCTCCGTCGCCGCCCCTCTCACCTCAAGGGTGGTCCCCTTCCATCTACTCAAGGGACGTTTCAAATCCGCCCCATTGCACAAACACCCAGATCCCACTATCTCCTTAGTGGTGGAGGTGGACGCTTCAGAGGTGAGCGTGGGGGCAGTTCTCTCAACGACAGGGTAATCCACATAAATTGTATCCATGTGCATATTACTCTAAGAAACTGTCCCCTGCAGAGAGGAATTAGGATGTTGGTGATCGAGAGCTCCTGGCGGTGAAGTTGGCATTAGAGGAGTGGAGACACTGGCTGGAGGGCGCCAAGGAACCATTCGTCATCCTCACCAGCCTATAATCCCATCCTCCCGAGTCGTATCCCCTGTGGTCTGGGACGTAGATATGGACATTTGTGAGGGCTCTGGAGAGGGAGCCCTCACCCCACTAACTGTCCTCCCGAGCTCATCTATGTTCCCACAGGGATAAGTGATCGGCTGCTGACCTGTGCACACACAGCTGTCGTTGGACATCCAGGTATTTCCCAGTGTGTGTTCTGGGTTTTCAGCTGGCCCTGGCTCCATGGACCCCAGGTCAGACCGACACTCCTACGATTGATGAGTGGTTCGCAGTATGTGGAGCGACGCTCACGTGAGACTCCAGCGCTTCAAAAGGATAGGCAGACCGCCACTGCAGTGAGACCGCCACTCCTGTGTACCAGACCGTCACTCCTGTGTACCACCCTGGGGATCGTGTCTGGCTTTCTTACCAGGAACCTCCCACGCCGCCTGCCCTGCAAGAAGCTGATAGTGACATTATAGGTCTAGATGTCTGTATCCCACTCATTAAGGAAAGGGAATTCATGTCATGACACAGATTAAATTATATTTGTTACTTTATTTATTGGTAGTGCTGTGTCAGGTGCATCTATTTATTTACAGCAGATCTATGAAAGAAGAATCTGTCTGTAATTGTGAAATTGTGTTTCATTTACATAAAATCATCACACAACGATTTATATTCAAGCACACCATGGGGATAGTGCAGTAGACTGGGGCACATGAACGTGTGTTACTGTCTGGGGCTGTGCCGGTGAGTTTTTGTATGTGAGCTGTTAAAGGGTTGGCTGAGATCAAGCTGTTTGGAGGTTTTGAAGACCTCTGTATGTGTGGGAGAATGATTGTGTGTGTCTGTGCGTCTCTTTCTGTGTGAATTAGTACATTCACAAGCAGTGAGGTACCAACTTATAAAAGTGTCTTATCTGATATTAACTGTATTAAATACATAATCTAAGCTTTTTAATGTACACCAAGTAACATGGCTTCACCATAAATTTCACTGCATCTGATATTTGAGTGCTAATATTACACTTGAAAAGTTCACCCAATTAGCACTTATGATTAGCGTTGCTTAGCTGGTACTGTTGATGTAAAATCAAATATATTCATTCAGGTCCATCCTTAAATTCTAGATCACCTCGTGTATATGTGATCAATAAACACACAGTACCCGCCAAGTTTGGACACACCTGATTCAAGGGTTTTTTAGAATTTTTACTATTTTCTACATTGTACAATAGTGAAGACATCAAAACTATGAAATAACACATGGAATCATGTAGTAACAAAAAAGTGTTAAATCAAAATATATTTTATATTTGAGACTCTTAAAGTAGCCACCCATTGCCTTGACAGCTTTGCACACTCTTGGCATGCTCAGGTAGTCAGTCACCTGGAATGCATTTCAATTAACAGGTGTGCCTTGTTAAAAGTTTGTGGAATTTGTGGAATTTAATTCCGTAATGCGTTTGAGCCAATCAGTTGTGTTGTAACAATGTAGGGGTGGTATACAGAAGATAGCCCTTTTTGGTAAAATACCAAGTCCATATAATGACAAGAACAGCTCAAATAAGCAAAGAGATAGGTCCATCATTACTTTAACACATGATGGTCAGTCAATCCGGAAAATTTCAAAAATTTTGAAAGTTTCTTCAAGTGCAGTCGCAAAAACCATCAAACGCTATGGTGAAACTGGCTCTCATGAGGGCCACCACAGGAAAGGAAGACCCAGAGTTACTTCTGCTGCAAAGGATAAGTTCATTAGAGTGACGAGCCTCAGAAATTCCAGCCCAAATAAATGCTTCACAGAGTTCAAGTAACAGACACATCACAACGTCAACTGTTCAGAGGAGACTGCGTGAATCAGGCCTTCATGATCTAATTGCTGCAAAGAAACCACTACTAAAGGACATCAATAAGAAGAAGAGACTTGCTTGGGTCAAAAAACACGAGCAATGGACAGTAGACCGGTGGAAATCTGTCCTTTGGTCTGATGAGTGCAAATTTGAGATTTTTGGTTCCAGCAGGCGTGTCTTTGTGAGACAGAGTAGGTGAACGGATGATCTCTTTATGTGTGGTTCACACCGTGAAGCATGGAGGAGGAGGTCTGATGGTGTGGGGGTGCTTTGCTGGTGACACTGTCTGAGATTTATTTAGAATTCAAGTCACACTTAACCAGCATGGCTACCACAACATTCTGCAGCAATATGCCATCCCATCTGGTTTGCGCTTATTGGGACTATCATTTGTTTTTCAACAGGACAATGACCCAACACACCTCCAGGCTGTGTAAGTGCTATTTGACCAAGAAGGAGAACGATGGAGTGCTGCATCAGATGAGTTGGCCTCCACAATCATCTGACCTCATCCCAATTGAGTTGGACTGCAGAGTAAAGGAAAAGCAGCCAACAAGTGCTCAGCAAATGTGGGAATTCCTTCAAGACTGTTGGAAAATCGTTCCAGGTGAAACTGGTTGAGAGAATGCCAAGAGTGTGCAAAGCTTTCATGAAGGCAAAGGTTGGCTACTTTGAAGAATTTAAAATATATTTAGATTTGTTTAACACTTTTTTGGTTACTAAATGATTCCATGTGTTATTTAATTGTTTTGATGTCTTCACTATTATTCCACAATGTAGAAAATTGTACAAATAAAGACAAACCCTTGAATGTGTAGGTGTGTCCAAACCTTTGACTGGTGCTGTTCATACATACATACATACATACATACATACATACATACATACATACATATACAATCACGAACACTCACACACATCTATAAATACTGTATATGTATATCATGCCCTTCTATCAATAAAGTTGTCCACTGAGTCCAGGAAGCCATTTAACCCAGCTTGCTGGTATATCCACCTTTGATGAATCCAAAGTAAGTGGCCATGGGCTTGTTTGGTCATTGTGCTACCCTCCCAAGCCACAACTAACACCATCCTACATGATAATCTGTTTCTGCATTACTCATTGAGGCTGATGTGTCCTCAATAAACATTAGAAAAGCCTCCATCTCCATTCCTGGTAGGCTTGCCTCTCCTGTGTACTGTATTTCCATGCCTTTCTATCATTTGAGGAGTGAGATATTATCAGCGAAGTCCCCAGCTCCAGATGGGCGGAGACAGCGGGAGAAGCGCCACTGGCACAGCATGAGGCACAGTGGCAGCATGAAGAGGGCACAGATGCTTGCCATGATGTAGGCAATTGTCATCAGGGTGGACTCGTCCGTCTGCGGGATGTTGTAGCCGCAGTCCTCCAGATCCACTCCGTGGAAAGGCCCCTCGACGGAGGCCGTCCGGAACTCATCGTGCACTGTGGCATAGAAATACACATAGATCAGGAACATACATACAGGCACACACACACACATAAATCCATCTTTAATCTGTCTCCTCCACTTCATCTACACTGATCGAAGTGGATTTAAAAAGTGACATCAATAAGGGATCATAGCTTTCATCTGGATTCACCTGGTCAGTCTATGTCATAGAAAGAGCAGGTGTTTATAATGTTTTGTTCACTCAGTGTATATACACTGAACAAAAATATAAACGCAACATGTAAAGTGTTGGACCCATGTTTCATGCTCTGAAATAAAAGATCCCAGGAAATTTCCATACGCACAAAAAGTTTATTTCTCTCCAACTTTGTGCACAAATTTGTTTAAATCAAATCAATTTTTGTGCACACATTTGTTTAAAACCCCAAACAGCAAGCATTGCAGGTGTAGAAGCACGGTGGCACCCCTAGGAAGAAAACCTAGAAGAGGAACCAGGCTATGTGGGGTGGCCAGTCCTCTCTGGCTGTGTTAGTGAGAATTTATCCTTTTCCAAGGTAGTCCGTCCACCTGATAGGTGCACGTGTGCTGGGGACAATAAAAGGCCACTAAAATGTGCAGTTTTGTCACAAAACACAATGACATAGATGTCTCAAGTTTTGAGGGAGCATGTAATTGGCATGCTGACTGCAGGAATGTCCACCAGAGATGTTGCTAGATCATTTAATGTTCATTTCTCTACCATAAGCCGCCTCCAATGTCATTTTAGAGAATTTGGCAGTACGTTTAACTGGCCTCACAACCAGCGGTGGAAAAGTACCAAATGTTCATACTTAATAAGTAAAAGTAAATATACCTTAATTAAAAGAAAATTACTCAAGTAAAAATGAAAGTCACCCAGTAAAATAATACTTGAGTAGCAGCCTAAAAGTATTTGGTTTTACATGTACTTAAGTCTCAAAAGTAAAAGTATAAATAATTTATAATGTCTTATATTCAGCAAACCTGATGACACAATTTATTATTATTTTTTAAAATTTACGGATAGCCAGGGGCACAGTTCAACACTCAGACGTAATTTACAAACAAAGCATTTATGTTTAGTGAGTCTGCCAGATCAGAGGCAGAAGGGATGACCAGGGATGTTCTCTTGATAAGTGTGTGAATTAGACCATATTCCTGTCCTGCTAAACATTCCAAATGTAACGAGTACTTTTTGGTGTCTTTAGGAATCTAGTAGAGTAAAGGTAAAAGTTGTAAAAAATATAAATAGTAAAGTAAAGTACAGATACCCCAAAAAACAACTTAAGTAGTACTTAAAAGTATATTTATTTAAGTACTTTACACCACTGCTCACAACCACAGACCATGTGTAACTAGGACCGCCCAGGACCTCCACCTCCGGCTTCTTCAGCTGCGGGATCGTCAAAGACCAGCCACCTGGACAGCTGATGAAACTGAGTAGTATTTCTGTCTGTAATAAAGCCCTTTTGTGGAGAAAAACTCATTCTGATTGCACTCTCTATTGCACTCCACACTGCCCTTTCCCATCTGGAACACCTATGTGAGAATGCTATTCGTTGACTACAGCTCAGATTTCAACACCATAGTACCCTTAAGCTCATCACTAAGCTTAGGATCCTGGGACTAAACACCTTCCTCTGCAACTGGATCCTGGACTTGACAAGCCACCCCCATGTGGTAAGGGTATGTAGCAACACATCTGCCACGCTGATCCTCAACACAGGAGCTCCCCAGGGGTGCATGCTCAGTCCCCTCCTGTACTTCCTGTTCACCCACGACTGCATGGCCAGGCACAACTCCAACACCATCATTAAGTTTGCAGACGACACAACAGTGGTAGGTAGGCCTGATCACCGACAACAACAAGACAGCCTATAGGGAGGAGGTCAGCTACCTAGCCGGGTGGTGCCAGAATAACAACCTATCCCTCAACGTAACCAAGACGCAGGAGATGATTGTGGACTACAGGAAAAGAAGGACCGAGCACGCCCCCATTCTCATCGACGGGGCTGTCGTGGAGCAGGTTGAGAGCTTCAAGTTCCTTGGTGTCCACATCAACAACAAACTAGAATGGTCCAAACACACCAAGACAGTCGTGAAGAGGGCATGACAAAGCCTATTCCCCCCCTGGGAAACTAAAAAGATGTGGCATGGGTCCTGAGATCCTCAAAAGGTTCTACAGCTGCAACATCAAGAGCATCCTGACCGGTTGCATCACTGCCTGGTACGGCAATTTCTCGGCCTCTGACCGCAAGGCACTACAGAGGGAAGTGCGTACGGCCCAGTACATCATTGGGGCTAAGCTGCCTGCCATCCAGGACCTCTACACCAGGCAGTGTCAGAGGAAGGCCCTAAAAATTGTCAAAGACCCCAGCCACCCCAGTCATAGACTGTTCTCTCTACTACCGCATGGCAAGCGGTACCGGAGTGCCAGTTCTAGGACAAAAAGGCTTCTCAACAGTTTTTACCCCCAAGCCATAAGACTCCTTAACAGGTAATCAAATGGCTACCCAGACTATTTGCATTGTGTGCCACCCCCCAACCCCTCTTTTTACGCTGCTGCTACTCTCTGTTCATCATATATGCATAGTCACTTTAACCATATCTACATGTACAAACTACCTCAATCAGCCTGACTAACCGGTGTCTGTATGTAGCCTCGCTACTGTATATAGCCTGTCTTTTTACTGTTCGTTTTATTTCTTTACTCACCTATTGTTCACCTAATACCTTTTTTGCACTATTGGTTAAAGCCTGTAAGTAAGCATTTCACTGTAAGGTCTACACCTGTTGTATTCGGCGCAAGTGACAAATAAACTTTGATTTGATTTGATGGTTTGTCATAGGGCATAGCGTTATGTCTTATAAGCATCCGGGTTAGAGTCGCACTCCTTGAAAGCGGCAGCTCTACCCTTAAGCTCAGTGCGGATGTTGCCATAAATCCATGACTTCTGATTGGGGTATATGTACGTATGGTCACTGTGTTGCGATGTCATCGATGCACTTATTGATGAAGTCGTTGACTGATGTGGTATACTCCTCAATGCCATCGGATATTTCCCGTAACATATTCCAGTCTGCTAGCAAAACAGTCCAGTAGCATAGCATCTGTGTCATCTGACCACTTCCATATTAAGCGAGTCAGTGCTACTTCCTGCTTTAGTTTTTGCTTGTAAGCAGGAATCAGGAGGATATAATTATGGTCAGATTTGCCAAATGGAGAGCGAGGGAGAGATTTGTATGCGTCTCTGTGTGTGGAGTAAAGGTGGTCTAGAGTTTTTTTCCTCTGGTTGCACAAGTAACATGCTGGTAGAAATTAGGTAAAATGGATTTAAGTTTCCCTACATTATAAAATCCCTGGCAACTAGGAGCTATAACTCAGTAAAATCATTGAAATTGTTGCATGTTGCATTTATATTTATTTATTATAAATTGTTGCATGTTGCATTTCTATTTATTTATTAAACTTTATATATATTTATATATCAACTCAGCAAAAAAAGAAGCGTCCCTTTTTCAGGACCCTGTCTTTTAAAGATAATTTGTAAAAATCCAAATAACTTCACATATCTTCATTGTAAAGGGTTTGAACATTGAGCATGTTTCCCATGCTAAACAATTAATGAACATGCACCTGTGGAACGGTCGTTAAGACACTCACAGCTTACAGAAGGTAGGCAATTAAGGTCACAGTAATGAAAACTTAGGACACTAAAGAGGCCTTTCTACTGACTCTGAAAAACACCAAAAGAAAGATGCCCAGGGTCCCTTCTCATCTTAATGAGGACTGCAGATGTGGCCAGGGCAATAAATTGCCATGTCTGTACTGTGAGACGCCTAAGACGGCACTACAGGGAGACAGGACGGACAGCTGATCGTCCTCACAGTGGCAGACCACGTGTAACAACACCTGCACAGGATCAGTAGATCCCAAAATCACACCTGTGGGACAGGTACAGGATGGCAACAACAACTGCCCGAGTTACACCAGGAACGCACAATCCCTCCATCAGTGCTCAGACTGTCCGCAATAGGCTGAGAGAGGCTGGACTGAGGACTTGTAGGCCTGTTGTAAGGCAGGTCCTCACCAGACATCACTGGCAACAACGTCGCCTATGGGCACAAACCCACCGTTGCTGGACCAGACAGGACTGTAAAAAGTGCTCTTCACTGACGTGAGTCGCGGTTTTGTCTCACCAGGGATGATGGTCAGATTCATGTTTGTCATTGAAGGAATGAGCATTACACCGAGGCTCGTACTCTGGAGCGGGATCGATTTGGAGGTGGAGGGTCCGTCATGGTCTGGGGCGGTGTGTCACAGCATCATCAGACTGAGCTTGTTGTCATTGCAGGCAATCTCAAAGCTGTGCGTTACAGGGAAGACGTCCTCCTCCCTCATGTGGTACCCTTCCTGCAGGCTCATCCTGACATGACCCTCCAGCATAACAATGCCACCAGCCATACTGCTCGTTCTGTGTGTGATTTCCTGCAAGACAGGAATGTCAGTGTTCTGCGGACAAGTACATTAGAGTGTCTAGTTTGAGAAACAGACGCCTCACAAGTCCACAACCGGCAGCGTCATTAAATAATACCTGCAAAACACCAGTCTCAACGTCAACAGTGAAGAGGCGACTCCGGGATGCTGGCCTTCTAGGCAGAGTTCCTCTGTCCAGTGTCTGTGTTATTTTGCACATCTTAATATTTTATTTTTATTGGCCAGTCTGAGATATGGCTTTTTCTTTGCAACTCTGCCTAGAAGGCCAACATCTCGGAGTCATCTCTTCACTGTTGATGTTGAGACTGGTGTTTTGTGGGTACTATTTAATCAAGCTGCCGGTTGTGGACTTGTGAGGCGTCTGTTTCTCAAACTAGACACTCTAATGTACTTGTCCTCTTCCTCAGTTGTGAACCGGGGTCTCACACTCCTCTTTCTATTCGGTTAGAGCCAGCTTGCGCTGTTATGTGAAGGGAGTAGCACACAGCGTTGTACAAGAGCTTCCGTTTCTTGATTGTTGCTGATAATGGGCCTCTGTACGCCTATGTGGATATTCCATAAAGAATCTGCCAGTTACAGCTACAATAGTCATTTACAACATTAACAATGTCTACACTCTATTTCTGTTTAATTTGATGTTATTTTAATGGACAAAAACAAGGACATTTTTAAGTGACCCCAAACATTTGAACGGTAGTGTGTGTGTGAATATATATATATATATATATATATATATATATATATATATATACACCATCTCCCTCTCTCTCTCCTTCTCATACTTCCTCCATCCCCCCTCACCATGGCAGGTACTGACGGCAAATCCGATGCGTTTCCTCTGGCGGTCGAACACCACATAGAAGCCCTCCATGATGACGGCGCCCATGACGGTGCCCGTGCTGGACTGGGACACGGCAAACTTATAGCAGTCCTCCTGGGCCGAGGCCACGTCCTCCACGGGCCTCAGGTACTGCTGCAGGGGGCACAAAGAAACAGCGGACAGTCAGTAGAGAACAACAACAATGTATGTTAAGTATAAACCACGAGAAATACAGCAATAGGCTAATAAGCTCACGGCACTGTTTTGTGCTTGTCTATGCAGTCTGGGTTTGGTGTAAGCATGAATTAACCAGTCCACGCATGAGTGAGGAATTTACTCACTTCTTTCACATTTTTATACAAGCATATTATCAATGTCAACTGTTGCTAGTCAAAGGTTCAAAGCCAGAGCTGGCTGCCTCTACTGTCCCAATATACAAGCTGCTCGCCACTTCTATCTCATTTCCATTGAAACAGGGATTCCACTAATCACCACTATCTCCAAGGTCCAGTCTCTCATAGGAATAACATAGATCAAATACTCTCTGACGTTCTCAACACATCTAAATTGAATGAACAGTGAAAGGAGTTTAAGAGAGGATCATCACTAGCTCATTGAATTGATGAATTGAAGGTAAGTACACAGACAGACACTGTTACCTGTGGGAGAATGGAGATGCGGAAGGACTGGTTGCGGTTCTCACTCATTAGGTAGAGCGAGATGACAGGGAAGATGTGCCACGGGGTGGTGCCAGCCTGCCAGCACACCAGCTGCTCCCCCAACCAGAACCCAGAGGGAAACTGCTCTGTCTGATAGGGAGACATGGGGTTTGTGTATGTTTGTGCGTGTGTGTGTGTGTGTGTGGGAGAGAGGGATAGAAAGAATATTTAGCAACTGCAGAAACTAGAAACTGGAGAAAGTCGATAGCCATGAACGTATTACAGACATTAGACCTGAGAAAGGGGATATCACATGACACTAGCTGAAACTGGCAGCTAGAAAGATGAGAAAGAACAAAACAACAGAGAGGGGGAGTGTGTGAGAGAGGAGAAAAGGTATGAGGAGGAACTCACAGACGAGGCAGCCTCGATGGCCTTCACGGCTGCCTGGAACACTTTACGAGGGAGCCGGAGGTTAGTGGTGCCACTGTCCACAATGCTCTTATCATAGTTGTACTGATAGAACCACAAGCCAAGAGAGGAAACAAATTGTCATTCTTTATTCACTGTCACTTACCGCACCAGTATTAGTGATCAAAGGTAAACAGACAGATATTCAGGGTTAACTAAAGAGAATACAGGAGCAAACTAAAGAGAAAAAGAGAAGGGACCACTCATACTTCAAATGTACGCACACATGACTATATGTCGTTTTGGATAAAAGCATCTGCCTAATGGCATATATTATATTAAAGATTTTTTTGAATGAAATAGAGAGGAAAATGTTGATTAAAGGATCATCAGAAAAACACAGATTATAAAAAATGTTATCAGCAAAACTGTTAGCTCCAGTACCTCCTTGCAGTCCATGTTGAGATCCTGACCATTGACCTCAATGCGCACAATGATGACCTCATAATACCACTCCCGGCGGATCGGGGTGTACCACAGGTCCCCAACATAGAGAGAAGAATCCACTCCACCGATGATCTGAGGAAACGGAAATCAGACAGTATCATAGGATGGGTCCAAACTCTCAACACACTTTCTATCTCATATTGCCTTTGCAATACAGATTATAAATAAACAATAAACAATACCAACATACAGTACCTACCTGGCACATACCATCTCTATATAAACTCACTGTCAACTGCGTTTATTCTCAGCAAACTTAACATGTGTAAATATTTGTATGTGTCAGGACCCGACACATACAATGAACATGATTCAACAACTGAGACATAAACTGAACAAGTTCCACAGACATGTGACTAACAGAAATTGAATAATGTGTCCCTGAACAAAGGGGGGGTCAAAATCAAAAGTAACAGTCAGTATCTAGTGTGGCCACCAGCTGCATTAAGTACTGCAGTGCATCTCCTCCTCATGGACTGCACCAGATTTGCCCGTTCTTACTGTGAGATGTTACCCCACTCTTCCACCAAGGCACTTGCAAGTTCCTAGGCATTTCTGGGGGGAATGCCCTATCCCTCACCCTCCGATCCAACAGGTCCCAGGCGTGCTCAATGGGATTGAGATCCAGGCTCTTCGCTGGCCATGGCAGAACACTGACATTCATGTCTTGCAGGAAATCACACACAGAACGAGCAGTATGGCTGGTGGCATTGTTATGCTGGAGGGTCATGTCAGGATGAGCCTGCAGGATGGGTACCACACGAGGAAGAAGGATGTCTTCCCTGTAACGCACAGCTTTGAGGTTGTCTGCAATGACAACACGCTCAGTCCGATGATGCTGTGACACACCGCCCCAGACCATGACGGACCCTCCACCTCCAAATCGATCCCCGCTCCAGAGTACAGGCCTCGGTGTAACGCTCATTCCTTCAATGACAAACATGAATCCGACCATCACTCCTGGTGACACAAAACCGTGACTCGTCAGTGAAGAGCACTTTTTTACAGTCCTGTCTGGTCCAGCAATAGGTGACGTTGTTGCCGGTGATGTCTGGTGAGGACCTGCCTTCCAACAGGCCTGCAAGCCCTCAGTCCAGCCTCTCTCAGCCTATTGCAGACAGTCTGAGCACTGATGGAGGGATTGTGCGTTCCTGGTGTAACTCGGGCAGTTGCTGTTGCCATCCGGTACCTGTCCCACAGGTGTGATGTTCGGATGTACCAATCCTGTGCAGGTGATGTTACACGTGGTCTGCCACTGCGAGGACGATCAGCTGTCCGTCCTGTCTCCCTGTAGCACTGTCTTAGTGTCTTAGCCGTCTCACAGTACGGACATTGCAATTTATTGCCCTGCCACATCTGCAGTCCTCATGCCTCGTGCCTAAAGCACGTTCATACAGATGAGCAGGGACCCTGGGCATCTTTATTTTGGTGTTTTTCAGAGTCAGTAGAAAGGCCTCTTTAGTGTCCTAAGTTTTCATAACTGTGACCATAGTTGCCTACCGTCTGTAAGCTGTTAGTGTCTTAACGACCGTTCTAAAGGTGTATGTTCATTAATTGTTTATGGTTCATTGAACAAACATGGGAAACAGTGTTTAAACCCTTTACAATGAAGATCTGTGAAGTTATTTGGATTTTTATGAATTGTTTTTGAAAGACAGGGTCCTGAAAAAGGGAAGTTTCTTTTTTTTGCTGAGTTTATAACTCTCTTGGTTACACTAACACAATACACCGCTTCTGTGTATATCCCTAAAACAGAAAATGTGTCTGTGTCTTTTCCTATCTACTGTATGTCTATTTCTCTTTCTCTATCTCTCTCATCTCACCATGCTGCCACCCACGGTAGCACTGCCCAGGCTGTAGTTCTGGGTGAACCCTGCACCACACATCTGCAGGGAGAACAGGTTAGGCACGGGGGTCTGCCGCACCAGCGAGTCAAAGAAAGGCTCCAGCATCTCATCAGGCTAAACAGAAAGGGGGGTTAAAGGATTTAAAGAAGGGAAAAGATTACATTAAAGTGAGGGGGAAAACATCTAAAGCAATCCTGTGGACATTTTAGCCATCTTGTTGACAACAAGCCTAAACTGATATTGTATCTCCACAAATCCATCACTGAGCATTTTTCACATTACTGAATAGTGCTGTCTCTCTACCCTCACCAGTGACCTTCTAGCTGATCATTCTCACTCTCCCTCTTCCCCCCTCTCACCCATGTGTTTTCTACCCAGACCTTTTCCCATTCCCTCCTTCTCTCTCCCCTCCTCTCACCCGGGCGATCTCGGCGTAGGCCAGGCCCAGAATGCCCTCCCAGTTGGATCCGTTGATGAAGAAGCGGTCCGACTGGGTAATAGCAGCGATGTTGGCACGGAGCGAGGCGTTGGGGCCGTGTGGCACAGACACCAGGTCAGTGCCCAGCTCACCCTCCCAGCGGCCCTGGGTGTAGGGTACGTAGACACTGCGCCCAAGGTCGCGGTAGGAGTTGGACCTATGAACAGCAGCGGAGAAAAGGGGCTTACTGTATAAGCCCACCAAGGGAAGTATGTGCAGAGTCATCTAAAAGGGGGAGATCCCACTGAGATTCACTCGTCAATGGGATTCATATTTAATATTATATTTAAAGGGATAGTTTACTCAAAAAACATGTTTTAGTATTTTGCCCATCTGGCCACTGTTGATAGGGTCCAAAAGCATTGCGCATGTCAGCAGTAAAGTTTTCAAGAAAGAGCACTTTCAATGTATTGTAATAAGATCCCATGGTACTCACAGTGAGCGATGGTAGTATCTGCAGAGGAAAGGGTGAGCAGCTGCCCCGACTGCAAAGTTACTGCTGCCTGTGTCCACCAGAATATTCAACTGATTCCCAAACACACAAACACAACATAGTTGTCATTACATATTCACTGGGCATTTTTCCAATGCTAGGCCTATATTATGTGGTAGCTATATGTGATGTATGTAGGTGTGTGTGTGTGTGTGTGTGTGTGTGTGTGTGTGTGTGTGTGTGTGTGTGTGTGTGTGTGTGTGTGTGTGTGTGTGTGTGTGTGTGTGTGTGTGTGTGTGTGTGTGTGTGTGTGTGCGTTATCGAGTCTTCCAGTGTTAAAGGACAGAATACATTGAAATACACTGATGATAAGGACATTATCCCGGTTACCTTGGAGACAACCATGCCTATTCATAAAATGATTCCCTGCAGCTGCTGCTAAAAGCACTTAATTTCAGCCATTTGGAGTCCCTTTCTCTCTCCCTCACCTCCTGGCATTGTGGTACTGGCAGTTGAAGCTCATTTGGAACTGGCAGTTGCTATGTATTGATTTCTTTTGCTCCAAATGTCCTTCTCTTTTCCTTTCCCTCTGCATCCAACCCCTAGGCTGTTCTCGGATTGCCCTCTATCTCTCTTTCTCTCTGTCTCCCACCTTCCCTCTCCTTTCAGTGTGAGTATCACATTTTGCGCAGTCAGTCAATCAGACTGGCAGCCATGTTGTCTCTGTGGTGACCAGCAGGACCCTGATCAATAATAGATCTGCTCCAGAAATATCCAGGGATGCATCCTCAACTGGCACCCTATTCCCTATATAGTGCACTACTTTTGACCAGAGCCCAAGTAATGCACTATGTAGGGAATAGGGTGCCATTTGGGACATAACCCAGGAAAGTTCTTCTTCTCAGTGGCAGAGCCAAGAGCCTGAAGGACTGTGTGCATGGAAGAACCCCCAGCCTGCCTTAGTCTCTCACCCGGTCCCACACACACTCTCCACACAAATGTCACATCCACACACACACACTCCCACTAACAGAAACATGTCACTTGAGATACACTCATCACATGCACCCTGCTGTTCCATAACATATCCATGTCGTCTTCTAACCCTCTATCACAGAAGTGTTAATTGGGTATGGCAGTCGCACTAC
This sequence comes from Oncorhynchus keta, assembly GCF_023373465.1. Lineage (NCBI taxonomy): Eukaryota > Metazoa > Chordata > Actinopteri > Salmoniformes > Salmonidae > Oncorhynchus > Oncorhynchus keta. Next base: position 12,203,757 of record NC_068438.1, on the reverse strand, counting down.
CCTACAACACAAACTATTTAAAATAGGCTACTAAAATCATTTAAATCCCGATTAGAAGGCAAATGCATTTTTCCGGAACTGGCTGGCTGACTTTAGGACCATGCAGACACCTGGGAGCAGGAGGGAAGGCTGTTTGTATGGATGGCTGGCTGGCTTTATGGAGAGAGCATCACGCAGCTGCAGGGAACAGCGCCACTTTTTCTCAAAACAGTGCAGAGGTACAGATGGATGTAGTAGATTGCTTTGGCTAGGTAACTGCTGTTTGACTTGACATGAAACTAAACTAGAGTTTTAATCCCGGTACTGAGCTAGTGAGTAGCAGCTAATTCTTTTATGATGTGTTTGTAGCACAGGAGGCTGGTGGCACCTTAATTGGGGAGAACGGGCAATGCCTTCAGCGGAATTGGTGGAATGGCATGGAATAGATCCAACACGTTTCCATGTGTTTGATGCCATTCCATTTGCTCCATTCCAGCCATTAAAATGAGCCGTCCTCCCCTCAGTAGCCTCCACTGGTTTCTAGAATGTTCAGTCCCCTATTGACTGAGGTGAATGAAGCTACAGCAACAAACCGATCATGTCTGGAGTCATGTAAGCTTGTTTTATGCTATGCTCCAAATGCATTTGAGAATTTTTACATTTTGTAGAAATACAGCAAATGAGCTTCAGTTTTCTAAACATTGCTTAGAGGAGTATGTCCCTTTACCATCCATTCCATGGGTTTACAGCAGCTGAAATTATGTTCTACTATGTACACATATCACATAAAAACACTAAGCCATGCAAACACACATACATTGCAATGAATTGTGGGGGAAACCCAAATCAAATGTAAATTAAAGAGGGTTACTAGGGAGATTGTGCATAACAGTCTGTGTGGACCCATTTGCATGTTATATGATATTGAAATAAATAAATAATCACCTTAGCATTATGAGGTAGTACTGTAAAGAGTGATTTCACTTTAACCTGCATAAACTCTCCCTGTCAGCCTCTTGGCCCGCTCTCTTCCCTTTCTCTCTCTGATTGTAGTGTAGCGGGTGTATTTTGGTGAGGAATACGCTGACGGCTCACAATTGATTTGTCCTGCCCGCATCCTGCTTCCCATCAGACACACTACCCGAGACGCCTGGCCCGCGGCTGCATCCTGACACACACACACACACACACACTTCACTCTTGCTACGACCCTTCTAAACTTCCTCTAGCTGGCAGAAGCCTAGAATCCCTGTTGCAAACCTCGTCTATTATTTTAGGGACTGTATGCATGAAGCATATCAGAGGAGTGCTGATTTAGGATCAGTTGAGCCTTTTAGATCATGAATAAGATTACAGGGGGGACCTGATCCTAGATCAGCACTTTTACTCTGTGATGATTGATACATACAGCCCCTGGTTTACATCTTGAAGTTGATTTAACAGTCACACATTTAAGTCTTATAAACTCAGCAAAAAAAGAAACGTCCTCTCACCGTCAACTGTATTTCTTTTCAGCAAACTTAACATGTGTAAATATTTGTATGAACATAACTAGATTGAACAACTGAGACATAAACTGAACAAGTTCCACAGACATGTGACTAACAGAAATTGAATAATGTGTCCCTGAACAAAGGGGGCGTCAAAATCAAAAGTAACAGTCCGTATCTGGTGTGGTCACCAGCTGCATTAAGTACTGCAGTGCATCTCCTCCTCATGGACTGCACCAGATTTGCCCGTTCTTATTGTGATATGTTACTCTGCTCTTCCACCAAGGCACCTGCAAGTTCCCAGACATTTCTGGGGGGAATGGCACTATCCCTCACCCTCCGATCCAACAGGTCCCAGATGTGCTCAATGGGATTGAGATCTGGGCTCTTCGCTGGCCATGGCAGAACACTTACATTCCTGTCTTGCAGGAAATCATGCGCAGAACGAGCAGTATGGCTGGTGGCATTGTCATGCTGGAGGGTCATGTCAGGATGAGCCTGCAGGAAGGGTACCACATGAGGGAGGAGGATGTCTTCCCTGTAACGCACAGCGTTGAGATTGCCTGTAATGACAATAAGCTCAGTCCGACCCAGACCATGACGGACCCTCCACCTCCAAATCGATCCCGCTCCAGAGTACAGGCCTCGGTGTAACGCTCATTCCTTCAACGCTAAACGCGAATACAACCATCACCACCACAAAACCGCGACTCACGTTAGTGAAGAGCACTTTTTACAGTCCTGTCTGGTCCAGCGATGGTGGGTTTGTGAGGACCTGCCTTACAACAGGCCTAAAAGCCCTGAGTCCAGGCTCTCTCAGCCTGTTGCGGACAGTCTGAGCACTGATGGAGGGATTGTGCGTTCCTGGTGTAACTAGTTTTTGCAGTTGTTGTTGCCATCCTGTACCTGTCCTGCAGGTGTGATGTTCAGATGTACCGATCCCTGTGCAGGTGTTGTTACACGTGGTCTGCCACTTTGAGGACGATCAGCTGTCCGCCCTGTAGCTCTGTCTTAGGTATCTCATAGTTCGGACATTGCAATTTATTGCCCTGGCCACAATTGCAGTCCTCATGCAGATGAGCAGGGACCCTGGGCATCTTTCTTTTGGTGTTTTTCAGAGTCAGTAGAAAGGCCTCTTTAGTGTCCCAAGTTTTCATAACTGTGACCTTAATTGCCTACCGTCTATAAGCTGTTCGTGTCTTGACAACCGTTCCACAGGGGCATGTTCATGAATTGTTCATGGTTCATTGAACAAGCATGGGAAACAGTGTTTAAACCCGTTATAAAGAAGTTATTTGGATTTTTACGAATTATCTTTGAAAGACAGGGTCCTGAAAAGGGGATGTTTCTTTTTTTTGCTGAGTTTAGTTGTCTATAGGCCTTTGTGGCACTTTGTTTGGTTTGTATTACTGTAACAAAGCAGTATGGTAATGGTATCCCTTTGAGTGTATTTTAGTGTGTTGCATAAATAGTTATTAACACTGGATTCATCTCTATGGTTGTATTTGTATCAATGTCTCTAAATGTTAGTGAGTGGATGGAAGCCAGTGATGGTTTATCCTCCTAGTGGCATAATGAGAGTGTCCTAGGCAGGGCATAACATTGGCTCTGTCACACAGTAATCCCTGTGGTGTGCCAGTCTGTACCCTGCAGCTGCTTAGCTGCATCACACTGGGAATTATCCCCCCCTCTCACTCTCTGCAGAATTAAAGGCTTCATTCTCTCCTTCTTTCTCTCTCCTTCTCTCACATGCAAACACAGGCACAGACACACACATTTATTATTGTCCTTCTCCTTCTTCACCCTCTGTCATTTTAAAGGCCAGGTTACCAAGGTTTACGAAGGCCAGTGTTTCTTAATTCTGGTCCTGGGGACCCAAACAGGTGTACATGTTTTTTCCCTACTACTCATCGCCTGATTCCACGAATCAAAAGTTTGATAGGGTAGGTTTGACCTGCCACAATGCAGAGGATATAGGGCACAGGTGCGCAAAACGGCATACAGGGTCAATGGAATGGGCGTCTCAATAAGAGAGAGAGAGAGACACAGAGAGTGAGAGAGAGAGTCAGTCAGTCACCTTCTGTGGCGGTGAACCCACTGCCATCTCCACGTAGTAGCCCTGTCCAGATTTCCCACGGAGGTTGTCGATCATGTCCACGAAATTGATGCCCCTGACCCCTCTGCGCCTTCGCGCAGGCCTCGAGGAGCGTTGCGGGGCCACGTGCGGGGGTTGGGTTTCGGAGAGAGGGCCCTGCCGCAGTGGGAAGTGGAGAGTCAGTGGACCAGAGGTGTTTGGTTCAACTTCAGCCTCGTTGGTGCCGAAGCTGACACCCACAAACAGGGCGACAATCGTCCATAAAAATACCATCCAGCGAGGACAAAGTGCATCCATTTTGAAATGTTATTTTAGGCTTTATATTTTAGGACACTTAATTTGCGCGCTCGACCGTCTCCTTTCGGTTTGGCATCATTAGAAAGGCTGCAGAGTTGTTGTTTATAGCACCAAGATCAAACGCTGATGCTGCAAAACAATTGATAGTTGCGGCCATAATGCAATAATGTAATAATGACATCTTTATTCAAATACAGAGGAGTTCCCTTGATTTGAAGATCTGTCCGTGTACGGATGCTGTCGTATCGAGCGCGTTGCTGGCGCGACCATATACCTTGTCCACACTTTATAAGAAAAATAGCAATAATTTACAAAATCTTTGATAATATCCATGTGCCAATAGTCTATAGTTGTCGACAAAACAATCCAATTCAGTATAATAAAATCATCAACTGCGCAAATAGGCCGATAATGAAAGAAAACAGAGAAAACAGAGAACGCCTGAATTAGAGATTGTCCAAAAAGGGCTGTAGTCCCAATATCAACAATCTAGTGGCCCGTCCCGTCACCCGTCCGATTATCGTTCTGTCACACGACCAAAAATCCCAGTCAAATAGACCAACATAATCCGCATCACTCCTCTGTGCATTCTCTCCGCTACCTTCCCGCTTTCACCCGCTTCGTACATCAATCCTGCATCATCTTGTAATTGAGCGGAGCATCTCCTTGCAAGCGCAACCTCAGTTGGGAAATAGGAGCGCACAGGGCATTGTGGGTATAGTCGTTTTTCTATGTAATCATTGGCATAACAGAACAAATAGCCTTGAATAAAAATAGCTTATAATAAAGCAAAAGAGCAAATTATTTTAAATTGGTCTTTATTGACATCATTTGAATAACAATATTTTCCACTTTAAACAATTAATCCCCCTATATTGCCTCGTGTGCTGTGTGTAAAAAGTCATATCTAAAATCACCAGCCCAAGATGAAACAATCAAAGAAAATAGGCTAAATGATTGAGCTCATAATAGAACATTTTCACTTGGTTCCTTTGAGAAATAATGAAGAGAGATATTCACATATTGAAGGAGAATGTGGGCTACTGTAGGAAGATCTTTAGCAATGGAACTATGTAAGACATTCCCTCCTCTCATCCCAGGTTCAGTCTCTCTGAAATGCCTGGACATTCCCAGAGAGTGGGAAGGGGGATGAAAGTCAAAGGTGGAAAAATATTATTCTCCACATCCTTTCTCTCACTGGTACAGTTGATGTCTTCCCTGCAGGGGTGGCCTAGTTCACGATGCGCTGTTGATAGAGAGGCAATGTTTTAATCCTCTAATCCTACAGAGGAGGAAACCAAGAGCACCTATGTAAAATATCATTTCTCTGACCAAGATTATTTCACATTGTGGAGTGACAGTGACGTATTAAGGGCTGTATATTGCCTTTAAAAAAAGCTCAGTATTTCATTCCTGGGTCTCAGTCGCTCACTTGATAGACTCTTTAGGTTCTGTGCTCGCTGCTCTCCTGACATACTGTCAGGCTCGTGGCTGCCCTCCTGTGGCTGCCAGGTGGGCAGAGAGTGACGCAGGGGCCTGGCACTGCCCACCCTGAACACACAACAACACACAGTCACATTACAATCAAAGGAGTGTTAGGCAGAATTGCAACAGGTTCAAAACAGGTTACCACCATTAGTCACCTTTTATCCGATCATGGTATGCTTGGCTTTAATAACCAATGGCTTACTTTATCAAGCATAATTGAGTGTCTGCTGTGTTAGATTTGATATTAACTGTAGGAGGGAAACCCCCTGAATCCAACAATCAGTCCTCAATGTCTGAATATGGTTGTGTTCAACGTATCACCAAAATCATTCTGACATTTTAGACACTAATGAACAAAGAACATGTTTATTTATTTTACCAGGCGTCAGGATCAGTAGTTCGGAAGCCCTTGGCAAACGGGTTACTGGCTATCTTCAACTGGGTGATCTGAGAGAGAGAGAGATTTTTGATTTGAACAGGATCCCTCGTCAATGGCGACAGCTAGTCTCATTGGGGTCTGACACATAATGAAAAAGACATTATAGACAAAAGACTTTAAAATGTACATATATTTAAAAACATTAACATGTAGTGTGTGTGTGTGTGTGTTTATCTATCAGCTACACATACATTTCAGCACATACACACAAAAAGTAGGTCACATGGGAGGCAGTCGTTTTGCTGCGAGGTGTTGCTTTATTCGCGTTTTGAAACCAGGTTTGCTGTTCACTTGCGCTACATGAGATGGGAGGGAGTTCCATGCAATCATGGCTCTTTATAATACTGTACGTTTCCTTGAATTTGTTCTGGACCTGGGGACAGTGAAAAGACCCCTTGTGGCATGTCTGGTGGTGTGATTTTGTGTGTCGGTGCTGTATATAAGTTGACTATGAAAACAGTTTGGAATTTCCAATACATTATTTCTTATAAAAACTAGAAGTGATGAAGTCAGTCTTTCCTCAACTCTTAGCCAAAAGAGACTATCATGCATAGTATTGATATTAGCCCTCTGATTACAATGAAGAGCTAAACTTGCCGCTCTGTTCAAGGCCAGCTGCAGCTTAACAAGATCCTTCTTTGCGACACTTGACCATATGACTGGACAATAATCAAGATAAGATTAAACTAGAGTCTGCAGGAGTGTGGTCTCCAAAAAGCTGAGCATCTCTTTATCACGGACAGACACTCCCCATCTTTACAACCATTGAATCAATCTAAGGTAACAAACACTAAGTAATTTAGCCTACTCAACTTGCTAAACAGCCATGCCATTCAGCTGAGGTTTAGAACAGGGAATGATATACATGTACCAAATAAAATGCTCTTAGTTTTACAGATGTTCAGGACCAGATTATTGCTGGCCACCCATTCTAAAACTGACTGTAACTCTTTGTTTAGGGTTGCAGTGATTTCTGTCAATATTCATTTTTTTATGCATGAATACGATGTCTCACTGTTTGTTGTTGGCATTTCCTGCCTAAGGTTCCCCACTTCACCAATTAAGTAATCAGTAAAGTAATTGGCAACATCAAATGGTTTTGTGATGAATAAGGCATCTGATTAGATGAAAGATGGAGTTGAATTTGTCTTTCTGCCCATAATTTCATTTAAAGTAATGTGATCATCTTTATATCATTGATCTTGGCTTCATAATACAGTTTCTTCTTCTTTTTGTTAACTTTAGTCATATAATTTCTCAATTTGCAGTAAGTCAGCCAGACTTATTAGACACTCCTTTTGCCCCATCTATTTCAACCATACAGTTTTTAAATTCCTCATCAATCCATGAAGCCTTAACAGCTCTAACAGCTTCTTAACAAGTGGACGTTTATCAGTAATTGGAAGGAGCAATTTCATAAATTCATCAAGTGCAGCGTCTGGATGCTCCTTATTTATCACATCAGACCAACACCTATTTTTAACATCATCCACATAAGAGTCAGCTAAATCTTTTGTATGATCTCTTACACAATATTTTAGGCCCAGCTTTTGGAACTTTGGCTTTCCTGGATATAGCCACTGTATTGTGATCACTTTATCCAATGGGCACGGATACAGCTTTTGAACAAAGTTCTACAGTGTTAGTAAAAATGTGGATGATATAGTTCCTGCTGTGTTTGTAAACAACCTGGTAAATTGATTAATAACCTGAACCAGATTACAGTTACTGGTTACAGTGAGAATCTTCCCCTTGATGAAAATCTGTCAATATTTAGGTCCCCATGAAAGTAGACCTCTCTGTTTACATCACATACTCTATCAAGCATGTCACATTTTAACTTTATTTCTAAGGCTACATATATTAATATGGGGTATTTTTGCCCTTTCCTAGGTAGAGAGAGAGAGAGAGAGAGAGAGAGAGAGAGAGAGAGAGAGCGAGAGAACATAATCTGTCATCAATTTCAAGGCAGCATGTAGGGTGAATCTCCAATAGACATAATTCATACAAGACTGGACTATTTTGTCTCTGCAACATCATATGTAGTGACAGTTATAACATAGTCATTACATTACCCTGTGGTTCTGGTAGGCAGTGACGGCTATGAAGCGTGTTTCCGGGAAGGAGAAGGTGCAGAAGTTGCGGTGGGCATGAAGCTGGCTATCCCGCCGTGGGTCCACATACACCACATGGAATCGAGGCTGGTAACGATGCATGGAGTTCAAGATCATCTGGGTGTTTGACAAACAATCACAATGCACATTACATCCACACACAGGCACAACGACTCAGAAATACAAAGAATGTATAAAGAACACGAGCAAGTACTGATTGTAAAGATGTGTGTGTGTGTGCGTGCATGTGTGTCTGTGTCTGGACTGGTCGGTGTGTGTGTGTGTCTGCGTCTGGACTGGTCGGTGTGTGTGTGTGTATATGTGTGTGTGCTTGTCTTACATGTCCATTGTCATCCAGCAGGTTGTTGGTCAGTTTGAGTGCGTCGAAGGAGACCATCTGTTTCATCCACTGGGAGCCTCTGGCGGGGGAGTCAGGGTGGAAGTGCATCCTCCCCGGGGCCGCCACGTCGGCCCGGCCTGCCACCAGCCACGAGGAGCTGTGGAACGCATATCTACATACAGGAGAGCAAAGATACTATATTCATTGGTTGCACGTTGTGTCACTCCACTATTGAAAGTTCTGTTACATCAGGCTGAAAGTTCTACTCAATACATTCTCAATTGGCGCTGATTAAGATTTTGTGCATTATCTGGTACATATTATGTAGTACAATCAAGAAGAGGCTGCCAGGGTATGTACTGTACACCATAACCACAATATACCATATGATGATTCCACACAAACACTATTATGTGTAGATCTAGTGTATGTCTCTTATGCTGGCAGAGTGTGGGTAAAACCACAGAGCCTATAAATCACATTCTATGTAAGTCTATGGAGAAAACTCACCTGTATCTCTTGTCATCCACAGGGATGAAGTCCATGAGCAGCACATACTCCGCTGCAGGGTCCATCCCTGAGATACTCACCTGGAAGGTAGGGAACATCCTCCTACAAGGACCATGCATGACTCAGCAGCAACACAGTGATATGTGATTAGTTCAACCACAGTGAGTGTGTGTGTTTATGTGTGTGTGTTTACGTGTGTGTGTGTGTGTCCATTTGCGTTAGCATGTTCCTACCTCCCAGCCTTGGTGACGATCATCTCTGTGCCCAGCTGGTCAAACTGTTGCCACAGCGTGTGCATCTCCAGCTGAACTGTGACCCCCGTGACCTGGGGGGCTTTGGCACAGGTGGCCCCACCAGCTTCTGCACAGCAGGGCAGCGTGAGGGCACACCTGTGAGACAGCTGGGGAACTGGAGAGGAGAGGAGGAAAAAACACATGAAAAACAGGATTTCCCAAGAAAAGTCAGGTAGGAACCAATGAATTCAAACTAACGCAGTGAAGCTCCAGTACCATCCATACTGTTTGTGTTACAGTCAGAATCTCCAGTGGTGGGGAAACGCTTCAGATTTCTCCACTTTCAATTTCCATCAATTGGTCTTCTGTTCCACTGTTCACTGACCAGTCTGATGTCCAGTTTAGAGTAGAACTGTGACCACATCAAATCCCCTGCTTTAGTCTCAGACCGTTAGCTGTCCTTGGAGAAGCAGAGTGTCTGTGGTTGAGGGTACCACTGACTGGGTCTGGGACACAGAGGACTGGAACACCAAGCAGGCTTTATACAGGCTGGGACACTCAAGGGACCCTCGATCCCACCTCATCCATTACACTGTAATAAAGCCCACTGACATGCAATATTAACATACTCGCACACACAAGGACACACACACGCACACACAATGATCTGTAACAATCTATACATAGATACATGCACATGAGATGTGACAGAGGAGGAATGACAACATTTACTACTGCTTTCAGACAATTCTTTACAGTTTTATACCATGATAGGATGCACAAAGTGTTATTTTCGTTGAGATGCACTTCACTTTTTAGAAGTAGGTCATTAATTACACTAGTTGTCCTCCGTTATTGAGTGAGGACAGACATCCGACAGAGAGCCGCTGCTGCTATTGATGAAAAAAGAAATCTCTTCAACACCATGCTAATTGCTATCTTCAACTCTAATCTAAAGTTGCCTTGAGATGGTCACCAAAAGAGCTTCACCGTGTCGCGTCTGGGAGGAATTCTTATACATGCCGTATCCATAGGAATAATATAATAACAACATCTGCCATTTAAAAGATGCTTTTATCCAAAGCAACCTAGTCATGCGCGTATATATTTTTCCTATGGGTGGCCTGGGGAAGCGAACTCAGTCATTAACAACAACAAAAAGAACAGTTAAGACAAACCACGAAAACAGTAAGAGAATCACGTTGCAAAACACATTAAAAACAAACCAAAAACCAAATAGCAGTGGATACAAGTTTATAGTCCAGTTAGTACAGGTTTATTATCAAAACTATTACAACTGAGCAGTAGATAGCAGCAAATAGAAGTTTATAGTAGAATTAATGTCGGTTTATCATCAAACTATTACAACTTAGCAGTAGATAGCAGCAGATATGATTTGATAATACTGTCGGTGCAGGAAACAGCACCCACAATCCTGATGTTAGAAGCACCATACTCTACCAACTCAGCCGTTGAAGGCCCATTCCTACCCTCTTGCTTATTATCAAGGATTGTTGTTACATGTGAGGGGACAGAAGTTGGTATTGGTGGAAGAAGTCCACTCTATAAAGAACCAACTTATGTTTAGATGGCATGACTGATGATCAACCGTAGAAGTCAAGTGTAAACTCAAGAAGTTAAATGTTTTTCTCCACAGTCATACCCCCTCCCAATGCTCCAGTGTGTGTGTGTGTGTGTGTGTGTGTGTGTGTGTGTGTGTGTGTGTGTGTGTGTGTGTGTACTCTGTGATGGGAGGGTGATGATGGGGCTCAGCCTGAGAGGTGCTGAGTAGCACCCCATCCATCTAACACCGTCTCTAATGAAACTCTACGGGTCACGGCCTGCCAACACACTGACACCTCCTCCTTATTAACCCATTCATCAACCCTCTATGGCTATTAACACCACGACTCACATGAACTCCCATGATCTCCATGAATGGTCGCTGGTTTTCAGAGAAAATGATTAGAAAAGTCCATTCGTTAAAAAAAATCTAACTTTCAGATGAACCGTTCTTTTGAACCAATACTGTTACAGTGACGTGATATCCGTGTAAGAGACGTTCGCTCATTTCATTACATGCAATAGTTGCATCACTTCATTTTGATCATGTTGCGATCATAGAAAATAGAAAAATCATAGAACGCATATCGTTTTAGAACACAGAAGTGTGTGATACGAGACGTTCATACATAAACCCAACATGGCTATTTTGTCACAGAGCGCATGTTAGTTGTGAGAGCCACATGTAAAAGCTTGTTCTAAACAATACAATCCAAAGAAGTCAAACTCAGAGAATGAAATAGTATGAAACAGTATGTTTATTGAGCTGTTTTGAAGCACACAGCTATCTTGAACAAGCAGCAACACTAGAATATTCACACTTGATGTTCATAGTACAGTCAACATTATGCAGGCCCAGGATTGTGCACACAGGCCCTGAACACAACTCAAAACTGAATGTATGCAATAGTGCGTTAGTGTCTGCGCTTGCGTGTGCTTGAGCGCATATGGTGGTGCAAGAGTCCTGCCATGCCGCTGCAGAGGAAGTGCATCAGTGTGGCATTGGCGTGGTACGTATGGTGTGTGAGTCAGTGTGAGTGAGACGGGAAGGGAGGGAGGGTCCGGCTGAGAGCGTGTTTATGCCTTCATGGCCTGGCTGATGGTCTCGTAGAAAGCCAGGAGCTTTTGCTTGGCCTGTTCGGCTGCGGGGCCCACCTGGCCCTTGAAGTCCTCAGACAGGGGAGACACCTTCTCACGCACCTCACCAACAGCCTTGATCATCTGCTCCTTGTACTCCTCAGCGTAGGGGGCGGCCAGGGTCCTCAGCTCCTCCAGACGCTCGGTCAGCTTGGCACGGACAATCTCCACAATGGGCATGAGCTTGGTCTTGGTCTCCTCCACATTGATGGCCACCTTGGCGCGCAACTCCTCCACAACAGGCTCCATCTTGGCCCTGAAAGCCTCCATCTCGGTGCGGCGCAGTTCGATGTGCTCCTTGATCAGGGGCTCCAGCTTCTTGCGATACTCATCTATGTGCTTGTCCAGGACTGCCTTGAGTTCGGCACGCTTGGGCTCCAGCTGGGAGCGCAGCTCCTCCACGTCCTTCATGACCTCAGCGCGCACGGCAGCGGTGGCGTCAGTCAACTGGGTGCCGAAGGCTTCGCTGTAGGGGGCCAGGGACTGGGAGGTGGCATCAGCATACTGCTGGAGGTTGTCAAGGCTCTGGGTCAGCTGCATCCTGAGAGGAACACCAAGAAGAGGAGAGAGAGAGAGAGAGAGAGAGAGAGAGAAAGGGAGATAGAGAGAGATGGAGAGGGAGGGAGAGAGAGGGAGAGGGAGGGGAGAGAGAGAGAGAGGGTGGGAGAGAGAGAGAGAGAGAGAGAGACAGAGAGAGAGAGAGAGAGAGAGAGAGAGAGAAGAGGGAGAGAGAGAGAGATGGAGAGGGAGGGAGAGAGAGAGAGAGATGGAGAGGGAGGAGAGAGAGAGAGAGGGAGGGAGAGAGAGAGAGAGAGGGAGGGAGAGAGAGAGAGAGATGGAGAGGAGGGAGAGAGAGAGAGAGAGAGAGAGAGAGAGAGAGAGAGAGAGAGAGAGAGAGAGAGGGTGGGAGAGAGATATTGGTTTAGTTATCTGTGGAGGTTGGGCACCATTGAATTGAACCTTTTAAATTTGAATGGAGTGAGTGAGTGAGTGAGTGAGTGAGTGAGTGAGTGAGTGAGTGAGTGAAGAGGGAACGAGAAGATAGAGAAGACTAAATTAAACATGTCCTTACTTGTACTCTTTGTACTCTGTGTCATCCAGAAGGTCAATGGACCTCTGTGCGGTCAACTTCACCTGAGCTATGTACATGCTCAAGGCTGCCTTCACATGCTCCAGCTGAGAGGGAGCATCAGCCTGCATAGGAAAAGCCTGGGTACCTGGGAGAGGAGAGAGAGGGAGAGAGGGTCAGGCATTGGTTGGGAAACAGTGGTGAATGGCCCAGCACTTTAAAAGAATTGAGTAAGATTTCATTTTGAATTGTTCAATATACCAGAGCATGGTCCACACACACACACGATGCATTAAAATGTCACTACTACATAATCAATTCGGCAGCACTATGACAAGGCTGGGATACTAACCTGCGGCCAGCAGGATGGTTAGTGCGAGAGCCAGGAATTTCATGATGGAGGTCTGGGAGGAAAGAAGAGAACGGATGGTGAGCAATGAGCCCGACAAGAATTCCAATATTTGCAATTGAAACAGGGAACCATGGGAAGTCAAGATTGAATGGTTAAAAATACATTTTGAGCTCACAATATTTGAACAGTGCAACAAATGACTAATTGCAAAACACTCTAAATTAAACTTTAAATGTCACCAAAACCAAACAAGCCAATAATTCAAAGTCATTCTCCAGTTATTTGGAGAATCACAAGGAGCAAACCCACAAAGACACGCAACTCCAGGCTGCCCTCAATCAGTTCACCCCATGCCATATGTCAGCCTATTAAAAGGACCTCTAATCTGGTCAGATTACACAGAGCTGGATAGAGCTATACTGTTCCTACAAAGAGATTAACCCTCAACTCCTACCACCTAATCCCCAATCCCTGCACTAAGACAGACACATCACTGGATCACTGTGGCCCGGACAGTTGTTGAGAGTAATTCCAGAAAGCTATTGGCATAGGAAGAGAATTAGCGACATCTTTTTTTCTAGGACATTTAATAACATTATTTCTCCATTGTTCCCTTCCATTTCTCTAGTAAATTATAGTAAACTGTCTGAAAGAAGTATTGCTAAAGCGATAACTGCTGCCTAATGTATTTGTAACAGTTCATATCAAAGTGGTAATAAGCATTCCAAATAACAGACAAAAAAAGTTTCCTGAAAAATTCTAGTCTGCATTTCCCTCTCCTAGTTCCTCAGTCCTCTGCGTATGCAGACCAAGTCTTTGGCCTCTAGCCCCAGCCCGTAGCTCTCCCAGTCTGTTCTCTTACCTGGTGGGTGATTGGTCGTTATGAGACTGGGGAACAGGAGGGCCAGCTCTGTTTTTTTATAGGGATGGAGCAGCAGGAGGGGGGAGAGGTGTGAGAGGTTGTGTGCCTCCGTGGAGGTGGACCTCACCCCCACACAGTCTCACAGGGAGGAGCCGGGTACAATGGTCACCTGCTGAGTGCATTCAAGGGGAGTCAGCAAAGTGAAATGCTGTGGACAAACACTCCCACGCTAGTGTAAGTGCACACACACACACACACACACACACACACACACACACACACGTACGCACACACACTTGTCTGTGTGTGCATTATCTTGGATAATCCAATGTTCTTGTGTCTTTCTAAATGGCTATCTATTCTAATTGGGATATGGTTTATATATATATAGGTGAATAATTACAATCTCCACTTTGGCTGTGCTCCCAATGCCACATTCAACTCAATCCCCTTGTGCGATGGTAAAACTTTCACACACAAAACAACCACCATGTGCTCCATGATTGCTTGGGCCATTTGGCCTCCAGGACAATGGCCATTCTTGCCTGGTCCTGCTGGTCGACCTGAGCTGCTATCTCCTGTGGCATTACTGTGAGACATGAAAGGGCCAGACATACTGAGCAGGAGCCAGGGAGACGGGCCAGACAGCATGGGAGAGAGAGGTGACAGGAGCACCCTGAGGATGCGTTAGCATCTTGATGCTACCAAAGAACATTCACCATTCAAGGAGGATCATCTGTACCCTACGATGTAACTGCAATGATGAGATAGATATATGTTCTTCTTGTTCATTTGTTCACTGCATTGTTCACTAAAAAGAGAATGGATTATACATTATTGGAGGGGTTAGGGTTACCAAATGAGGGATACATGAGATTTGTCCCTGATTCAACACTGAAATAAAGCTAAAATAAACATACTAATATATAATAAGATTTTAAAGAGATAAGTGAGAGTTGTCTAGTTTTAAATACTGAAAGGTTTCAAATACTGCATTATCACTCACTATTGGTTGCCTCCATGGTTTGATTTGTGGAGACCTACAGTACGTCAGAGTGTACATGTATCACTTTCTTCTTTTTTTTTTAAGGTAACAGTTAGAACTTTGGTAGAACTTTGGCAACCCTGTCAAAGAGAAGAGAGTTAGTTGAATGCAATCAACCTAATAACATTCTGCTATCCATTCTGACTCCTTCTCTTGTGTGTTGACTGTTGCGTTGGTGCCTGTGTGGGGGTTGGACAGAGTTTGCTGTCTTGATCGAGATCACTGATAAGACACACAGAGAGGGCATCAGGTCCAGGGCCATAAACCCCAGTGTCATAGAGTATGTTGTAATTTCCACTGGAACACAGTGTTGCTATATCACTCCATTGAAAGTATTGCCAGTTGTGTGTGTGTGAGAGAGAGAGAGAGAGAGAGAGAGAGAGAGAGAGAGAGAGAGAGAGAGAGAGAGAGAGAGAGAGAGAGAGAGAGAGAGAGAGAGACCGCATGTTCCATGGTGATTAATAGGTTAAAGGTTCAGTGTTGAGCTGTGACTTGTTCCGTCATCAACGGACTTTGTCACTATGGCTTCATGTCAATCGGAGGAATTGGAATTTCTTTGGGGATAGAGGATTGAGTGTGTCATCGTAGTGTTTGTGTGTCATCAGATATCCATTGATATATTGTACGCAAGCTTGTATATGGCCTCGTTATTGTTTTCATTGTGTTACTATTTCCTTTTTTCTTAGCAAACATTTGTCTTACTTTTTTAACTCTGCATTGTTGGGAATGGGCTCATAAGTAAGCATTTCACTGTAAAGTCTACACTTGGTCACAGGTAGCCTGCGAATGTAACCAATACACTTGGTCACAGGTAGCCTAGTGGTTAGAGTGTTGTGCCTATAACCGAATGGTTACTGGATCGAATCCTCTAGCTGGCAAGGTAACAATCTGTCCTTCTGGCCCTGAACAAGGCAGTTAACCCACTGTTCCTAGGTTGTCATTGTAAATAAGAGTTTGTTCTTAACTGGCTTGCCTAGTTAAATAAAGGTAATACAAAAAATGGGTCTCTAAAGTGGTGCCGCTGTCTAAGGCACTGCATCTCAGTGCTAGAGGCGTCACTACAGACCCTGGTTCACAACTGGCAGTGATTGGGAGTACCATAGGGGACACACAATTGGCTCACTGTCATCTGGGGTAGGCCGTCATTGTAAATAAGAATCTGACTTGCTTAGTTAAATAAAATTAAACATTTTTAAATTGATTTGAACTTCAAGTTTTCCACACTGAATTGGTGAGCTCCATAGAACTTGTTCATTTATTAGTGGGACAACCATGCAGACCCCTGGGCTTGAGTTCTAGCTGAAATTTGAGCGTTCTGTGGTATGAAAACAGTTCATGAAGAATATCAATTCTAAAACAATTTGACTGGAGTTGTATACAGTGCATTCAGTGTTCAAGTGTTCAGACCCCTAGATTTTTTCCACATTTTGTTACATTACAGCCTAATTCTAAAATGTATTAAATAAAAAATAAAAACTCATCAAACACAATACCCCATAATGACAAAGTGAAAACATTTTTTTTTCATTGCTAATTTATAAAAAATGTAAAACAGAAATATCTTATTTACATAAGTATTCAGACACTTTGCTATGAGATTTGAAATTAAGCTCAGGTGCATCCTGTTCCCATTGATCATCCTTGAGATGTTTCTACAACTCTTCCTAGAGCTAACCGCCCGGCCAAACTGAGCAATCGGGGGAGAAGAGTCTTGGTCAGAGAGGTGACCATGAACCCGATGGTCACTCTGACAGAGCTCAAGAGTTCCTCTGTGGAGATGGTTGTCTTTCTGGAATGTTCTCCCATCTCTGCAGCACTCCACCAATCAGGCCTTTATGGTGGTCAGACGGAAGCCATTCCTCAGTAAAAGGCACAACAGTCCGCTTGGAGTTTGTCAAAAAGCCCCTAAAGGACTCTCAGACCATGATAAACAAGATTCTCTGGTCTGATGAAACAAAGTTTGAACTCTTTGGCCTGAATGCCAAGTGTCCCGTCTGGAAGAAACCTGGCACCATCCCTACTGTGAAGCATGGTGGTGACAGCATCATGCTGTGGGGATGTTTTTCAGCAGCAGGGACTGGGAGACTAGTCGGGATTGAGGGACAGATGAATGGAACAAAGTACAAAGAGATACTTAATGAAAACCAGCTCCAGAGCGCTCAGGACCTCAGACTGGGGCGAAGGTTCACTTTTCAACAGGACAATGACCCTAAGCACACAGCCAAGACAACACAGGAGTGGCTTTGGGACAAGTCTCTGAATGTCCTTGAGTGGCCCAACGAGAGCCCGGACTTGAACCCGATCGAACATCTTTGGAGAGACCTGAAAATAGCTGTGCAGCGACGCTCCACATCCAACCTGACAGAGCTTGAGAGGATCTACAGAAAAGAATGGGAGAAACTCCCCGAATACAGATGTGCCAAGCTTGTAGCATCATACCCAAGAATACTTGAAGCTGTAATCGCTGCCAAAGGTGCTTCAACAAAATAATCAGTAAAGTGTCTGAATACTTATGTAAATGTGATATTTAATTTGTTTCTTTTCGATAAATGTGCAAACATTTCTACATCTGTTTTTTGCTTTGTCATTATGGGCTATTGTGTATAATTGATGAGGGAAAAAAAACAATTTAATCAATTTTACAATAAGGCTGTAACACATAACAAAATGTGGAAAAAGTCAAGGGCTCTGAATACTTTCCCGAATGCTCTGTATGTACTTCTCAGATGAATACACCAAGATTGATAGTCATCTCTCTTTTCTCAGAATGGTCAATTATGTAAAGCAGGAGAAATGTGCTGGAATGCACTTTGTCTAGACTAGAGCAGTCAGCAACTGTATATTATAATGACACAACTGAGGGTTACATTGGGTAGCTAACATTACAGTTCCAATAGGTGGCTTCTATCTGGGAAGGTCCAGAGCAGTCATTGGACATGTGTGCAATAACTGTAAAATAGTTCAGCGTTCTAAGTTAGGAATGAAGTATAATTAATAATAAAATACCACTGGGGAAAAAAACAGGTTGAATCAATGTGGAAAACTGATTAGATTTGCCAAAAGTCATCAACATAAGGGCATTTCTGCCTTATTTCACCCAACATTTAACCTAAATCCAATGAGATTTTGTTCTGTTGATTTCACATTCAATACACGTTAGTTGACAACTCATCCAAATGTCAATAAAAACTAGACGTTGAACTGACGTCTGTGCCCAGTGGGATTTCATCCCATTATTTCCCTCAAAACAATTTAGAACTTGATAGAGAGATGGCGACAACAGCACAGCTTCTCGTGCAACATGCAATGTATTTCAACCAGGGCTCTCAAATGATTTTAAAAAATGTATTGAGTTAATCGCTGGATTTGCTGTGATTCATCATGATTAATCGCAAATTCGGAATTTGCTCAAATTGAACTGTAATTTATGATTTTTTTAATACAAAAAGCAATTACAAGAATATTGACGTCTTGGTTTTGTCCAAAGTAACGGTTATAAAAATGAGGTACATTGACAAACGTATAGTTTCTTTAACCTCAATGTCATCTTGTTTTGACATCACCTTGTTCTGATTGTTATAGATGTACTTTGGATATTTTCAGTGCATTTTGAACGCTTTCAGACAATAGGATTAATCCCAATCAAAAAAATAGTTTTGCATTCAAATTAACTAGTGTTATTTGATGAACTCTGACAGCCATAACTTCAACACATTGTAATTGTTGAGTTGCATGGAATTACACCTCCTTTGACAATGGTGGCTCTCAGCACCCATTGTGCCCCACACAATCAGCGAGATGACTTTCTTCTGCATGTAATGGCTCATATCACGATCTGTATCACACAGCTCCTGTGGTATATGTGAATGTGTTTCCTTTCCAACCTCTGTATGGTTATTCTACTGAACATCTATTCTTTCTCAGCCTATTCAGATGCCCTATTTCCTGTTCGCACTTCTTCTTTTCTTATGCATATTTTCACACTCATTCCCCGTGTCCTCTTTTACCCCCACCTCTCCCTTGTTGAATCTATTCTTCCTGGATCACTCCCCCCTGTTGGTCACTGAAACCCCATTGAGCTTTATGAGCAGTTGAAGACAGAGTGGCTGATGGGGCCTGTCTCCTGTCTTGTCACCTGACCCAGCCTGCATGACTCCACCTAGGAAACTGGGCCTTGGACTGTTTTACCATTTGTTACCTGATATGAGATGAAATAAAATAGGAAATAACAATATTAGTATCAAAATCTTTCCATTGCACAAAAACTGGTTGAATCAACGTTGTTTGCATATAATTTCAACCCAAAAAATCTATTTGGTGACATTGATTCAATGTGCCTATACAAACCTAACAATTTAGAATCTCAGCCTATACAAACCTAACCCCTAGAATCTCAGCCTATACAAACCTAACCCCTAGAATCTCAGCCTATACAAACCTAACCCCTAGAATCTCAGCCTATACAAACCTAACCCCTAGAATCTCAGCCTATCCAAACCTAACCCCTAGAATCTCAGCCTATACAAACCTAACCCCTAGAATCTCAGCCTATACAAACTTAACCCCTAGAATCTCAGCCTATACAAACTTAACCCCTAGAATCTCAGCCTATACAAACCTAACCCCTAGAATCTCAGCCTATATAAACCTAACCCCTAGAATCTCAGTCTATATAAACCTAACCCCTAGAATCTCAGCCTATCTAAACCTTTAGAATCTCTTGCAATAACTACGAATAGCTGAGACATTCCTTTCATCATCACTCAGTCAGAAGTACAACAAGTATTGCATGGTCATATATCAGTGATGTATGTTTTTTTTAATACATTTAGCTTTATAAGACTAACCCAATCACACCTCTTTTTTAAAATCCATTCACATAACACACATCTTATGCTGCTTCATATGCCTATGGACAACAATGCAAACTAAACTGGCTTTGTATTAGATGTAAGATGGAGACAGTGGGTAGGGTGAACATCTTCCCACTCGACTTGACTTTTTTAATGTCTATTTTTGCGTGAATTATTACTTTGTTTGCTCCTGTATTTCTACCGAGCTCATTTAGTTTGGAGTTTTTTATTCCGATTTTTTACTATTTCTTATTGTTGTCGCATTATCGAGCGGGAACCTGCAAGTAAGCGTTTCATTGGACTGTGTGCATACTACAGTATGTGTATCCTGTGCGTACGACAAATCAACTTTGAACTTGTACTAGTGGTCTGCAGAAGCCCACAGTCTGTTCACTATTCCAGGGCACCAAACTGGCTTTAGCTGAGCATGAGGACCAACCTTTTATTGGCATTGATGGTAGACTATCACAGCAAACATTCTACTCTGTATAAGCTGTGCGGGCCAGATAAACAAGGCATGGATGTTCATTGAATGAGCGTTATCTTAACAACCTTTGAAACTGCTATCATTGCACCACATTTATCCTGACAGAGGTTGCCGTCGAGATTACAGGGACATAACGACTTTATCTAAAAACCTCTGCATTTACTGCCACAATTATTCAGCTAGGTAATTTATGATAGCAGGCTTAGAACAAGATAGTAGAATATAATTATTACATTCTATTAGAAGGGACATCTGTAAGAGCAACTATAAGCACAGTGACAAATGACAAGGTAACATTGTCAGGGGTATTTCCACTGTCGTACTACAGCACATGGGGTAAAATTGCCATATGCTATAAATATTTAGATAGCCAATCACCACTTCATCAGATGTTGGCCTGAGTTCGAAGGTCAAGTTGTTTGATCTGCTCCATCCAGCTGTCCCTGTGATTGAGCTTTGCTCAGAACCAGCAGGGAAGGTTTTCCCACTAAAACTGAACATATGGCTGAATGGTGACCCCCTCCCTCACTTTTTACTGATTGATCTCCACTGTGACAAGTAGCATTGCAACCACGCATCTGTTGGAGACCAGGTGACGTCTTCGACTTCAGAAGAGATTTGAATTCCCTTTTCCCTATAAGTTTATCAACATGTAGAGATAACAGAAGCAAAGCAACAGCAGTTGTATCCACCCTGCACTTGAATAACCTCTTGAATGGTAGGATCCCCATTGGGAACAGAAGTCAGTTCAACATCTAGTTTTGATTTACATTTGGTTGTCAACGTGAAATAAACAAAAAAAGTCACCATGTCATTGAATTTGGGTTAAAAGTTGGGTGAAAAAAAAGGCAAAATTCCCATACGTCAGTTTTCCACTTTGATTTAACGTCATCACATTGAATTTTTGGGTTGAAATGACGTGGAAATAACGTTGATTCAACCAGTTTTTGCCCAGATGGGTGTTGGCGATGAGGAGACTTTAGGATGAGATACGGTCACATACAGTGCCTTGCAAATGTATTCATCCCCTTGGTGTTTTTCCTATTTTGTTGCATTACAACCTGTAATTTAAATAGATTTTTATTTGGATTTCATGTAACGGACATACACAAAATAGTCCAAATTGGTGAAGTGAAATGAAAAAATGACTTGTTTAAAAAAAGAAAGAAATTTAAACCAGAAAAGTGGTGATTGCATATGTATTCACCCACTTTGCTATGAAGCTCCTAAATAAGATCTGGTGCAACCAATTACCTTCAGAAGTCACATAACTAGCTAAATAAAGTCCACTTGTGTGCAATCTAAGTGTCACATGATCTCAGTATATACTGTTCTGTATACCTCAGTATACCTGTTCTGAAAGGCCTCAGAGTCTGCAACACCACTAAGAAAGGTGCCCCACCAAGGAAGCGGCACCATGAAGAACCAAGGAGCTCTCCAAACAGGTTAGGGACAAAATTCTTGAGAAGTACAAATCAGGGTTGGGTTATAAAAAAATATCAGAAACTTTGAACATCTCACATCTCAAAAATATAAGAAACTCTCACAGAGCACCATTAAATCCATTATTTTAAAAAATGGAAAGAATATGGCACCACAAAAAACCTGCCAAGAGAGGACCACCCACCAAAACTCACAGACCAGGCAAGGAGGGCATTTATCAGAGAGGCAACAAAGAGACCAAAAATAACCTTGAAGGCACTGCAAAGCTCCCCGGTGGAGAATCTGTCCACAGGACCACTTTCAGCCGTACACTCCACAGAGCTGGGCTTTACAGAAGAGTGGCAAGAAATAAGCTATTGCTAAAAGAAAACACTTTTAGTATTCGCCAAAAGGCATGTGGGAAACTCCTCAAACATATGGAAGAAAGTACTCTGGTCAGATGAGACTAAAATGGAGCTTTTTGGCCATCAAGGAAAACGCTATGTCTGGCGCAAACCCAGCACCTCTCATCACCCCAAGAATAGGATCTCCACAGTGAAGCATGGTGGTGGCAGCATCATGCTGTGGGGATGTTTTTCATCGACAGGGACTGGGAAACTGGTCAGAATTTAAGGAATGATGGATGGCGCTAAATACAGGGAAATTATTGAGGGAAACTGTTTGTCTTCCAGAGATTTGAGACTGGGACGGAGGTTCACCTTCCAGCAGGACAATGATCCTAAGCATACTGCTAAAGCAACACTTCAGTGGTTTAAGGGGATACATATAAATGTATTGGAATTGCCTAGTCAAAGCCCAGACCTCAATCCAATTGAGAATCTGTGGTATGACTTAAAGATCGCAGGACACCAGAGGAAACAATCCAATTTGAAGGAGCTCGAGCAGTTTTGCCTTTTGCAAAAATCCCAGTGGCTAGATGTGCCAAGCTGATAGAGACATTCCCCAAAAGACTTGTAGCTGTAAAAGGTGGCTCTACAAAGTATTGACTTTGGGTGGGGGGATGAATAGTTCTGCATGCTTTTGTTTTGTCTTATTTCTTGTTTGTTTCACAATTTAGAAAAAAGTGGTAGGCATGTCATGTAAATCAAATGATACAAATTGCCCAAAAATCTATTTTAATTCCATGTTGTAAGGCAACAAAATAGGAAAAATGCCAAGGGGGTAAATACTTTCACAAGCCACTGTAGGAAGACTGAACCAGGCCAGCATTTGGTAACACATATCTGTGAAGTGTAAATAATGTAAATAAGGACATGACCAGAGCAACCTTGGTACCAACGACTTCTTTGTGTGGAATTTATGGTTGTGAATCAGTGGGTCCAACTATTATCTCCTTCAGATGCCGTTCAGCGCCACAAAATCGTCCTTCTTGCTATTTATTTTAAACCTTTCTTTACGACACTCTTGTACTGGTTCTATGCACAATCAGTAGACTCAACCCACACGTACGACACTGACACTCCAACATACACACGCAACACACACATGCGTATTTATGCCAGACACATACTCAGACATCGAGACACTTTCACACTCTTCACATAAGCTGCTGCTGCTACCCTGATTGCCTAATCACTTTTACCCATATCTACATGTACATACTGTATTACCTCAATGACCTCAACTACCTCATACCCCTGCACATTGACTCAGTACCTGTACTCCTTTGTATATAGCCTCCTTATTTTCATTTTGTGTTACTATTTCCTTTTTTGTGTGCAAATAATTGTCTTACTTTTTTAACTCTGCATTGTTGGGAATGGGCTCATAAGTAAGCTGTAAAGTCCGTTGTATTTGGCACTTGACCCACACATTTGATTTTAATCTACGCATTACTTTTTTTTAAATCAATCTGATTTTTTCCATTTCTTGAAGTCTGAGTACTCGAGATACAAGAACTCAAATGTATAAGCCAGAGATGCTGTTTATTTAGCTGTGTAGATGTTGTTATTAAAGTTCCAAGGCCCATGTTTGTGTACTAGTGCCTATCACTGCCGGGAATTAGGGGGCATTCACCTAGGACCTCGACCAAACCACCTACACAATACTTAGTACAGAAAATAAAGATAAAGCCGTGTCCAATTCAGGGGCCAAAATACAGCAATGCTAAATTCATATACTGTTCCCTTTTCTTGCTATCTAGAACCAGGAGAATCCTTTGAAGAACCCTTTTGGGTTCCATGTAGAACCCTTTTTTTTTACAGAGAGTTCTACATGGAACCCAAAATGGTTCTACTATGGGGAAAGCTACAGAACCCGTTGGGAACCTTTTTTTCTAAGAGTGTGGATGCCATCTCTCCATTTTGGAAACAATTCGGCAAACTTTGCCACAGATCTTACACAACCGTGACATTGACCATCAGTCATTGATTTGACGGATACTAGATCAGGGATATGCTGAAAATACCAGTGGAGGGTTAACATTAACACACATTTTTTTTTTTTACAGGCATTAAACAAATAAACATCTACCACACAAACTGAACCAGTCATGCCAACTGGGTGTGAGGCTTTCATTCCATCAGAGTGATCTAGGCTATTTCAAGATCTTTATCTATTTCTCATAGCAACAGAGGACTGCAAAGCCAATAATTTAATTACTGTGTAGAGTAGGCTACTGTGTAGATAACATCTCACGTTCAAGTTCATGGAGGACATGTTCAAAGACAGCTACACAATCATAATAGTTCTGAAAATCTGATTGGCATTCACGCCTAAATTCTCTGCTGCCTTGACATACAATGTCACGCTGGTATAAACGATATGGAGACAGGTGCAGGAATACACCATATGGGTTTTTAATACACCCATAACAAACACGTATACAAAAACACCGGGCTGTACCCAAACAAAAGAGCGAGGGTAAACCTCGTTAAACGACACGGGACGATACCCGTAATACACAATATATATGGCACGCAGCATAACAGCTGCACCAACGCATAGGCACTCACATGACCAACAGACATGGGAACAATAACCGACAAAGACAACAGAGGACACATATATAACATACTTATCAGGGGAAATGGGAACCAGGTGTGTGTAATCAGACAAGACAGCCCGGGGTTGATGATAATGAATCCTGTTCAGTGAAGCCTAGAAAGCCGGCGACGTAGACCTCCGGAACTGGTGAACAGAATGAGCAGCAGTACCAGGGGATCCGTGACAAACAAGGCCTATAAACAATTAGCTCATTGATTTGTCTTCTGTCATTTTAGAAGGGTCTCACGGTAGAAATGGCCGCTGGGTGTTTTTTTCCCCCAGAGAAACAAGGCATTGATGGAAAGTGATGATGACACAGGAGCATCTCTCAGATTTTCATTAGGAGCAAAGCCAATGAATATGCTTTTGCAATGATTTCGCTCAGCGGCGAAAGCAGAGGACTTCTCTGATTGATTTGCTGCCATCTTATGGAAAATGCATGTGTTGAATTAGGGGCCAAACATACTGCATGTTGCAATACCCTGCAAAAGAAAAACTACATAGACCAGCATACATTTCAAGCTTGTCCATGCTGGTCAGTGCTGATCTGATGCTGGTCAAGTTGGTTGGAACAACATTGCCTGGTCTATGCTGTTTTTTTCAGTAGATATTGTGACAATGTTTTTGAAATCAGATGATACTTTAAAACTATATTATTGTTATTATTGAAAAGGAAGCCCCAATTCATGGATTCAGAAAAGACAAACCAATCTATAGTGTTGCAATGTAGAATATACTGTAAAAAAAAAAAAACACAAAAAAAAGGCATCATTTTGGTGACAAATTAATGGAGGCTAAACTGAGTGCATATTACCTTTTGGTTGCTGTCAAAAACATCACTTTGCCCACAACGAAGCAGGATGCATTCGTCAAGGAACCACTTAATTGAGAAGACGTTTTATGACAACTGTTTGACACCTCCTCATACTGGAAGGCTCCTATTGTTGTGTCACTGTTGTTGATGTCATGTGGAAGTGGCACTGCAATAATGTATTAATTGCATGCAAAATAGAGTCTTCAATTGTAAATAATCTGACCTGTGTTTAAGAGAGAAACACTGCCACTACCTCACTCTCTAACCAAGGTGCATGAATTGAACTAACACTTGGATAAAGGTTGGGTTTTACAGAAAGATAAAATACATTTTCGAATGGCCTACTATGGGCTCAGGGACCAATTGCAGAAATCCGACCATTCATTTGTTACATGGACAGACCAATAGATTGTGGTTACATACGTTACATTTTCGGCCAAATGCATTCATGTTTCCAATGAGAATGTGGAAATAAGAAAACACTAGCATATTACACTATAAGATTACCTGTTAATGGGATTATACTGTACTAGTTAATAAATTACAGTACTGTAAATCATTTGAGGGGCGGTGATTAGGTCCAATGAGAGGTGTCCTCTGCATCACTGTTGTCCAATCTACTAGTACTGCGTTATTTCTGAGTGGTAGGCGGGTGCTACGTGGTTTAAATGGAGTCGAGTGATAGGTTTGTGGTGATTGTACGGAGATTGTGACAGCTGGTTAAATGGTGTCGCTTGACAAGGCAAGAACAAGATGTATGTCAGGAGAAGTGCAGTATTATCATAAGGAGAGTTATACTTAGAATGGAGGGAAAAAGAGAGGCAGAGGAGTCGGTTAGAAATGGTGGAAAAAAGGGAGATGGTTTGTTAAAGAACTTACAGAACAACGGTAGAAAGTGTAAGCAGAGTGAGTTGAAGACAGGTGGAGTCAGTTAAAAACAAATTCTTATTTACAATGACGGCCTACTCCAGCCAAACCCCGACACCCAATGGGACTCCCAATCACAGCCGGTTGTGATACAGCCTGGATTTGAACCAGAGTGTCTGTAGTGACGCCTCAAGCACTGAGATGCAGTGCCTTAGACCGCTGCTCCACTCGGGACATCAAAATAATTACAGGATGTGTTAAGTGGTGGTGTTCCATCCTTTCAGGCTGTTGGCCTGAAGTAGGACTAAATAGATTTAAATAGTGGAGTAGGGTATTTATTAATATTTTTTGTGAGTGTAGTGTTGTATGGTAAGGTATTTGTTGAATATTATTATATATATATATATATATTTTTTAGCAAAGTATAAGGGAAATACATACTGCACCAACAGATGCACAGATGATGCAATCTCTATTGCACTCCACACTGCCCTTTCACACCTGGACAAAAGGAACACCTATGTGAGAATACTGTTCATTGACTACAGCTCAGCGTTCAACATCATAGTGCCCTCAAAGCTCATCACTAAACTAAGGACTCATCACTAACCCTGGGATTTAAACACCTCCCTCTGCAACTGGATCCTGTCATTCCTGACGGGCCGCCCCCAGGTGGTAAGCGGAGGTAACAACACATCCGCCACGCCGATCCTCAACAGGAAGGCCCCTCAGGGGTGCTTGCTCAGTCCCCTCCTGTACTCCCTGTTCACTCATGACTACAAGGCCAGGCACGACTCCAACACCATCATTAAGTTTACTGATGACACAACAGTGGTAGTAGGCCTGATCACCAACAACGATGAGACAGCCTATAGGGAGGAGGTCAGAGACCAGACTGTATGGTGCAAGGACAACAACCTATCCTCAATGTTATCAAGACAAAGGAGATGATTGTGGACTACATGAAAAGGAGGACCGAGCACGCCCCCATTATCATCGACAGGGCTGTCGTGAAGCAGGTTGAGAGCTTCAAGTTCCTTGGTGTCCACATCACCAACAAACTAACATGGTCCAAGCACACCAATACAGTAGTGAAGAGGGCACGACAAAACATATTCCCTCTCAGGAGACTGAAATGATGTAGCATGGGTCCATGGGTTGTATATTCGGCGCATGTGACAAATACAATTGGATTTGATTTTATACTCCAGTGTAGTAGGTAGCGGTAATGCAACATATGTTGGATGCCAACCGCCGTTAATCCTCATTGAAGAAGAAGAAGCCGTCTACGTGGTTGCTAGGGTGTTAGAACCAGATACTGAATAAAGCGTCCCTGGAAGCTCCATCAGCGGATTCTGTTGTGATATGTTTTGGTTGTTTAGGTAGCAGACCCAGTGCAACTGTTCTACTCATTTGTAAGGGAAAATGTCGATTATAATCGCACTTGATTGATCTTACCCTTACTGGGACAAGAGAAGAACTTGTAGTTAGAAAGGTAAATCGTATAATTTGTTTGTCTAAGTTTAAGTTTCTAGCTAGCTAATATGCTAACGATAGCTAACTACAGTAACAACGAGCTAACGTTTTCCTCTGAGATGACACCACCCTGCCTTGATCTGTCAGGGAATTTAACGTTAGCCAGCTATCTAGCTAGTTATTCTAATTTAAACGGCCAACTAGCTAATGTAGCTAACTAGCGCATTAGGTAGCTAAACTGACGTTAGCCAACTACATTAACGTACTAGCTAGCTAAAAAGCAAAGGTAAAACTACTATAATGTCGTTTTAACTCGCTAAGTTAGCTAATTCATGTTAACTCCCGCTACCCCGTTTAGTTTTATATTGAAAAGGTTTCCCCTTTTAACTGTGGTAAAGGGTTCTTCATTGTGACTAGATATACTTAGCTAGCTAGCTACCCAACTATTTATAGCTAACGTTAACGTTACGTGGATAGTTTGCAAAACCCAATAATAGCATTTTTTTATTTTTTTATTTCACCTTTATTTAACCAGGTAGGCTAGTTGAGAACAAGTTCTCATTTGCAACTGCGACCTGGCCAAGATAAAGCATAGCAGTGTGAACAGACAACACAGAGTTACACATGGAGTAAACAATTAGCAAGTCAATAACACAGTAGAAAAAAAATGGGCAGTCTATATACAATGTGTGCAAAAGGCATGAGGAGGTAGGCGAATAATACAATTTTGCAGATTAACACTGGAGTGATAAATGATCAGATGGGCATGTACAGGTAGAGATATTGGTGTGCAAAAGAGCAAAAAAGTAAAGACCCACATAGGCACTGGTGTAAAGTACTTATATTTTGTTTTTTATATATATATAAATATATACCTTATTTTACCAAGTAAGAGCCCCGGGAACACGATCTCATTTACAGCAACGACCTGGGGAATAGTTACAGTAGAGAGGGGTTGTGATTAGGTGGCCAGATTGGGAATTTAGCCAGGACACCGGAGTTAACACCCCTACGCTTATGATAAGTGCCATGGGATCTTTAGTGACCACAGAGAGTCAGGACACCTGTTTAACGTCCCATCTGAAAAACGTCACCTTACACAGGGCAATGTCCCCAATCACTACCCTGGGGCATTTTTAGACCAGAGTGTGCCCCCTACTGGCCCTCCAACTACTTAAGTAGTTTTTTGGGTAATCTGTACTTTACTATTTATATTTTTGACAACCTTTACTTCACTACATTCCTAAAGAATGCTTAGCAGGACTGGTAAATGGCCAAATTCACGCACTTATCAAGATCCCTGGTCACCCTCTGATCTGGCAGACTCATTAAACACAAATGCTTCATTTGTAAATGAGCTACAGGCAGTTAGATTTGGGTATGTCATTTTAGGCGAAAATTGAAAGGGTCCGATCCTTAAGAGTATTTTTAAAACCAAGTACCTTTATACTTTTACTCAAGTAGTATTTTACTGGGTGACTTTTACTTGAGTGATTTTTCTATTAAGGTATCTTAATAGTATGACAATTGGGTGCTTTTTCCACCACTGCTCATAGGACTGTACACAAATAGAGGTCCCATATGGGATTTGGTTTGTAGTGATGCATGCGCTACTTGCAAATGCAATTCAACCTAGCTAAAATGTTCAAATAGCATCTACAACATGACTATTCCCCACTTTAGTAACCATGACAGCAGCTGCTGCTCTACAGATTGGAGACCAGCTGATCCTGGAAGAGGACTACGATGAGAACTATATCCCCTCCCAACAAGGTAGAGAGGAATGATACAGAAGGGGCAGTATGGATCCCTTTCTAGTTAACAGATCAATAGACTGTACACCGCATTGCTGAAACAGAACTACACAAGCATGGTGCAAATTATTGTAGTGGGCATCAAACACATAGGCACGTCTCAAAACCAAGCAATGCTCTGTTTTACATAGACATGCTAAGCTTCATGACACAGTCACTAACCTATTTTGGTTGTGTGAGAGGTCATGTAATGTTAACTGGATATTTTCCTCACTGCTTTCTTCCCCTCCCCTGTCAGAGATCCATGAGTATGCACGAGAGATTGGCATTGATCCCAATCAGGAGCCGGAGCTCCTATGGCTGGCCAGGGAGGGCATTGTTGCCCCACTGCCTCCCGAATGGAAACCCTGGTAAGCAGGCAGGCGTCTGCCACTATACCAGAAATGGAGTCTGAACCTGGTGGCGTCGGTCGGTAACATCCACTCAAGTGAATTTGAAACCGAACACAAATATTCTCACTTGTGTGGTGAATTTGTGTATGGATGGTCAACATATTTGTAGAGGGGGGATGCTTTTTGTGCTACCCCAATTAATTGCAGTAAAACAGTACTTTTTATTTAATTTTTAACAATACTTTTTTGATGGTGATTCATTAAGCAAAAATAACACAGATTTGGTCATACTGACTAGTCACAATCTCACCTTTCTCTTGCATGGATCAGTTGTGTGTTGGTCGGGGTCTCGATTCACAGTCTTTTTACTGTGATCTGAGTTTGAAGACACCTGACATTGATTCCATCTCTGGCCCCTAGCAGTGTATCAACAGTGCCTAGTATTCCCAGACACCATATACACCTACAATCTACCTCTTTAGAGGAAAACCTCTTTCTTACTCTCTAGATCCTTCCTAGCTGGCCTAGTTCAGTAAGTGGTTTCTCAAATCCCACCTATTAGTCCCACTGTTATTTTAACGTTCACTGGTCTCTTCTCCCTTCTCTGGGTTCTGAGGTGCTGAAGTGACCCCCTCCTCTCCCTCCTCTCGCAGTCAGGACGTGTCGGGGGACGTGTACTACTTCAACTTCTCCTCGGGCCAGTCCACCTGGGACCACCCGTGTGACGAGCAATACCGCAGCCTGGTAAAACAGGAGCGCGAACGAGCCGGCACCCAGCCCCACGGACCCCCCACCACCGCCGCTAGGAAGAAGGAGAAGAAGAAAAAAGACAAGAAGGAGCCAAAGAAGAAGGCGAAAGACCAAGAGCTCCTGAAGCCACCAGGAGTGAGTGGGTGTTGTTATGTTCTGAAATACACCAAGCGCATGAAGTGACTTACAGATGTCTCAGAACTCTGCAGTGCTGTTGTGTGTAGATGTATTGGTCTGGAAATAACTTCAACTCTAAATAATGTCAAAGAAGCACGGCTATTCCACATAGTGAGGAATACGCCTCAGCTGCTACTGAGGCGTAGCAGAAAATACTGTATATTGTAGAGAGGAAACAAAGTACAAAGATGAGGCCTTTAGAGTGGCTTGGCTGAACCAATATATTATTATATTATTGTATTGGTCATCAACACGACAGTCACATACTCATGCTTGGTTGCTTCATGGACCTAAGTTGCTAAGTGATACAGTTATACCGATATAGGGATTGTCGTAGTGATAATAGAGTTGTAAACAAGTCATTGTCCCAAGTCATTCTCCATTTGCTATGTGTATCCTTTCTTAACAGTCTGTAAACAAAGGGGAAAGTCCTGCATTGAAGGAGAGCCAGACAGAAACAGGGAAGGCCACTCTCGGATTACAGGGACCCTCTGCACCCACCCAGCCCCCTCTCTCCCCCCTGAACACCGTCTCTAATACAGCACCCCCCAGCTTGGCTCCACTATCCCACCTGTCCACCCTCCCTCCTCTCACCTGGGCTGTATCTCCTCTCTCCCCACTGGGTGGGTCTGTCCGCTGCAGTAAGGCCCTAGCGGATGCCCAAGAGATCCTGGGGCTTTCTCCTGGCTTCTCTAGAGCTTTCTTTGACCCAGTCCCAGAGACTCAGCCTCCACCTGCCTCCTCACACCCTCCCAACACCCCTGGGAGGGGGTTCGAACTGACTTGGGGGCTAGGCCCATATGATGAGGAATGGGACAGGGCAGTGGGGTTTGGCCTAGAGCCCACTGATGACACCCAGAGCCAAGCTGATGCAGTTAGTCATGGTAGTATCGAGGGGGGAGCAGAGGGCTTTGTCACTGAGGAGGTGGTGGAATGGAGGGAGGCAGCAGAAGCGGGCAGGGAGAGCAGTAATGATTTCAGTGACAAGGTAGTCTGTTTGGAAGTGGAGGTAGAGGAAGGAAAGGCTATTGAACCCCAATTGCCTTCATGTGGTCATTCTACACCTGGGGCAGTGATGACCGAAACATATGAGGGGATTGAAAGCCAAGCCAAGCAGAAGGGAAAGTTCATCCCAGGTGTTCACTTACTTGATGCCAGGGACAGTGAGCAGGACCTCGTCACCTACCTGGCCCCTCTCTGTCTCTCCCCGGGGCTCATGTCCCCCTACCTCTCAGCCGAGAGACAGGGGATGAGAGAGAGCATGGCTGATCCCGCAGGGCAGGGCAGTGCAGGGTGTCGGCAGGTAGGACCACAGATTAAAGACAGGCAATAGTAAAACAGGCTCAGAACGTAAAGGACCTGTTGTAGTCATAGAAGGATTGGTAGAAGCAGGTGAATGATGGGAGCAGTATACCAAATTTAACTCCATGACCCTTGAATATCATGATAATTACTATGAACCTGACCCCTCTCTATACAACAGATTTGTTCACGTGTGTCTCTCTCTGTCTCTCTCAGCCGTTGAGCTTGGCCCTTGGACCTCTGCAGGCCCCATTGGGTAGCCTGGGGAGCCTTGCTCCTCTACGGGGTCTTGATGGCGCAGCCTTGAGGGGGTCCCTGGGCAGCTCTGGAGGGCTGGAGTCCCTGAAGAGTCCGCTTGGGGTAAGAGCTTTCACCTTGACGAAAAATCATGATAGTTATGTACTGTATTACCTTTATGCTTATAGTGTGCTGTTCAGAGTCCTTAACCTTTTACCTATCTCTTTCTCTCCTCCTTCACTTCCTCCCTCCCTCCCCCAAGGGTCCTCTCTCAAGCCTGGGGTCCAGCCTACTGGGAGGGCGACAGGAGGAGCGCGTGTCTTTCTCTCTGCCTGGGTTTGAGGATGATGAGGGTAACATCTCAGAGGATGAGCAGCCGGTACGTCTTTCAACTGGCAATGTGCATACCAGCCCTTTCAGGGCACTTTGAAGCAGAATGTTTTAGAGAACAAAAATGTTTCATTTGTGGCGTATACAGTGCCTTGCAAAAGTATTCACCCCCCTTGGCGTTTTTCCTATTTTGTTGCATTACAACCTGTGATTTAAACAGATTTTTATTTGGATTTCTGGTAATGGACATACACAAAATAGTCCAAATTGGTGAAGTGAAATGAAAAAATATTACTTGATGATTATTATTATTTTTAAATAAATAAAACCTGAAAAGTGGTGCGTGCATATGTATTCACCCCCATTGCTATGAAGCCCCTAAATAAGATCTGGTGCAACCAATTACCTTTAGAAGTCACATAATTAGTTAAATAAAGTCCACATGCGTGCAATCTAAGTGTCACATGATCTCAGTATATATACACATGTTCTGAAAGGCCCCAGAGTCTGCAATACCACTAAGCAAGGTGCCCCACCAAGCAAGCGGCACCATGTAGACCAAGGAGCTCTCCAAACAGGTTAGGGACAAAGTTCTTGAGAAGTACAGATCAGGGTTGGGTTATAAAAAAATATAAGAAACTCTCACAGAGCACCATTAAATCCATTATTCAAAAATGGAAAGAATATGGCAACACAACAAACATGCTAAGAGAGGACCGCCCACCAAAACTCACAGACCAGGCAAGGAGGGCAATAGTCAGAGAGGCAACAAAGAGACTAAAGATAACCCTGAAGGAGCTGCAAAGCTCCACAGCGGAGATTGGACTATCTGTCCATAGGACCACTTTAAGCCATACACTCCACAGAGCTGGGCTTTACAGAAGACTGGCCAGAAATAAGCCATTGCTTAAAGAAAAAATAAGCAAACAAGGCTTGTGGGAAACTCCCCATACATATAGAAGAAGGTACTCTGGTCAGATGAGACTAAAATGTAGCATTTTGGCCATCAAGGAAAAATGTCTGGTGCAAACCCAACATCTCTCATCAACCTGAGAACACCATCCAGCATCATGCTGTGGGGATGTTTTTCATCGTCAGGGACTGGGAAACTGGACAGAATTGAAGGAATGATGGATGGCGCTAATTACAGGGAAATTCTTGAAGGAAACCTATTTCAGTCTTCCAGAGATTTGAGACTGGGACGGAGGTTCCAGCAGGACAATGACCCTAAGGATACTGATAATGCAACACTCGAGTGGTTTAAGGGGAAAAATTTAAATGTCTTGGAATGGCCTAGTCAAAGCCCAGACCTCAGTCCAATTGAGAATCTGTGGTATGACTTAAAGATTGCAGGACACCAGCGGAACCCATCAAACTGGAGCAGTTTTGCCTTGAAGAATGGACAAAATCCCAGTGGCTACATGTGCCAAGCTTATAGAGACATACCCCAAGAGACTTGCAGCTGTAATTGCTGAAAATGGTGGCTCTTCAAACTATTGACTTTGGGGGGCGTGAATAGTTATGCACGCTGAAGTTTTCTGTTTTCTTGTTTGTTTCACAAGAAAAAACATTTTGCATCTTAAAAGTGCTAGGCATGTTGTATAAATCAAATGATTACAAACCCCCCACAAAAAATACATTTTAATTCGAGGTTATAGGAAAAATGCCAAGGGGGGTGAATACTTTTGCAAGCCGCTGTAAGTTAGATGTATTACTGTGATGCTGTTTGCAGAGTCCTCTTGGCTCGGCCAGACTGTTACAGAACTTGCACCTGGACTTGGATGCGTTGGGAGGAGGGCTGCAGTATGAGGTACACCCCCTTCTTCACCATGCACAACAACACAGCGCAAGAACATCAAATAGGAGTCATTCCACACTTATACCAGAACACATACCATGCTCATAACATTACATAGCACACCTACCACTCACCTTCAACTGTGAACCATTTCCCTGAAAATGTCTATTTTACAGCATAAACCCCTTAGGACTTTTCACCTACTTTCAACTCCATCAGTGATACCAGTGCAGACAAGTCCGTGTCATTATTACATTAGAAAACCTCTCTGTGTGTGTTGTGTTTCTAACAGGACAGCGAGGCCAGTGGAGTGGCCCCACCAGAGGAGAGGACAGAAGCAGAGCTACGGGACCTGGCCCTGTCTGGAGAGCACAGCCCTGAGCCCCCCCCTCAACAGGTAACATCAACACTACTGATGTGGCTCAATCTATTATGTCTCTCGCTGTCTCTTTCTCTCTTTTCATCCCACTGTCAATCCTGCCGTGTAAGTCCGTTGTAGGACTTTCTAGTAGTTTAAACTACACACTTAGATATATTGAACCGTCTCAAACTCATGACTATGCTATCAGATCGCAAGATGCAGACCTAGATAGAACTGCTCTTGTGTACTAGATTGATTGCCTTGAACCAAAACCAACGCTTGAGGGATGGAAAGTGTAAGCTATCATTGGGAAACGATGTAGGCCTGTTCATTCATTGAGACATAAAATCTTTGTAATTTATCAACTCTCATAAGTGTGTGTGTGTGTGTGACTCTAAACACGTGTTTCGGTTCTTGTCTCGATCTCTTCCTGGTTCTGTAGCTGCTGTGTCAGTGGGAGCTGTGCTATGGTCACGGCTGCCACTGTTTCTTTCTGTTGGTCCTCTTGTCCTCATACTGTCACTGTTATTGCTTTGCCGTCTGAGTCGTTCATTTGATCACCCCTCCCCTTTAGTCTTAGTTCTTTCTCTGTGTGTGTGTGTTTAACTGTGTACTTCCTCTGATTTTGTCACACTTCTCTGTGTTGTTTGTTGTTGTTGAGATGACTGTTCTCTTTCGATTACCTCTACCTATGGAATGCGTGAGTGGTTTGCATGCTGCTCAGGTCCCTGTGTCTTCTCCTTGTCACAATATTTTGTCCCCCTACTTTCTTTTTGTGTTTGTCTATGCACGCCTTCCCTCTCTTTCTCTCCGGGTGCCACCATCCTCCTCTTCCAACCCAGGACTCCCTTCGTGGACGCCACCTCCCCTCCTGCCCCCCTACCCCAGACCCCCAGCATGCTAAAACTAGAGACAGTGGAGAGGAGGAGGAAGATTATGAGGAGGGGTGGGGAGAGGATGGAGAGAGTGTGGTTGAGGAGGAAGGAGGTGAAGAGGAGAACCAGGGAGAAGAGGGACAAGCGAGTGAGAAGAAGAAAGGAGAGGAGGAGGAGGGCAAGGACGTTGGAGCTGAGGTCACTGAGGAGGTAGAGTGTGTAGAAAAGTTGGAGGAGGCAGAGGAGCAAAGTGATGAGGTTATAAAGAGGTGTGTAAAAAGTGAGGAAGGGGAGGAAGAGGGGACTGGTGACATAGTTGAGAAAAGTGTGGAAAAAGTAAATACAAAGGAGGAAGAACAAGGAAGTGATGAAAAGATAGAGAGATATCTTGGAGAGCAAGAAGAGAGGGATGAGGTAGTAGAGCAATGTGTTAAAAATGAAGAACTTGATAAACAGGTAGAAGAAAGAAATGAGCTGGTTGAGAGCGGTGTTAAAAGTGAGAGAGAACAAAAAGCAGAAGAGAGTGATGAGGGAGTTGACAGATGCAATACAAGTGAGGAAGAAGGAGAGGAAAAAGAGGGGGAACAGGAGGAAGAGAGTGATGAGGTAGTAGAGAGATATTTGAAAGAGATGGAAGGAGGCGATGAAGAGGAAAGTGAGATAGTGGGGGAGAGAGATTTGAAAAGCAAACATGTGGAAAAGAAGGGAGAGACTGTCAGAGACAGTGTAGAGGGGAAGAAAGAGGAGGGCGATGAGGCAAAGGGACATGAGGATAGTGATGAAGTGTTTGAGAGGTGGTTGAAAGAGGAGGAAGGCAAAGAGGAGGCTGAGGAGGGTGAGAGTGAGGTGGTAGAGAGATGTGTGAAAAGTGAAGAAGAGGTGGACGAGGAGGGTGAGAGTGAGGTGGTAGAGGGATGTGTGAAAAGTGAAGAAGAGGAGGGTGAGAGTGAGGTGGTAGAGAGGTGTGTGAAAAGTGAAGAAGAGGTGGACGAGGAGGGTGAGAGTGAGGTGG
This sequence comes from Oncorhynchus keta, assembly GCF_023373465.1. Classification (NCBI taxonomy): domain Eukaryota; kingdom Metazoa; phylum Chordata; class Actinopteri; order Salmoniformes; family Salmonidae; genus Oncorhynchus; species Oncorhynchus keta. The sequence goes on along the minus strand of NC_068438.1, from coordinate 12,166,831 downwards.
TAGAGGGATGTGTGAAAAGTGAAGAAGAGGAGGGTGAGAGTGAGGTGGTAGAGAGATGTGTGAAAAGGGAAAAAGAGGAGGGTGAGAGTGGGGTGGTAGAGAGGTGTGTGAAAAGTGAGGAAGAGGTGGAAGAAGAGGGTAAAGAAGAGGGTGAGAGTGAGGTGTTGGGGAGGTGTGTGAAAAGTGAAGAAGAGGGTAAAGAGGAGGGTGAGATTGAGGTGTTGGAGAGGTGTGTGAAAAGTGAAGAAGAGGTGGAAGAAGAGGGTGAGAGTGAGGTGTTGGAGAGGTGTGTGAAAAGCGAGGAAGTGGAGGAAAGTGACAAAGTCTTGGAGAGATGCTCGCCGAGTGAAAAACGAGCTAGTGAAGGCATGGAGAGCAGTGAGGAGGAGGTGGAGGGGTGCATCAAAAGCGAACGAAAAGAAAAGGAAGGAGACAAACTTGAAGAAGACAGTGATGAGGTGGTGGAAGAAGTGCAAGCCTCACCGAAACCAAAAACATCCACAAGCTCAGACAAAGTAATCGAGAGATTTGAACCACAAACGGTCCAAGTTAGGTCACTGGGGCAGAAGAAGAAGATAGCGGACCTTAAACGAAGTGACAACATGGAGGTGTATGTGGGGGAGAAGAAGAATGTACCCAAACAAAGCCCTCTACCAGCAGAGGTAGGGGTTTGGTGTGCTTTGACCATGTCGTGGCCCCTGCCCTGTGTGCTCCCCCTCTGCATGCACCTCGCCCCTCTCTCAGTCAAAGGAGACACCAATCCACTCCCTGAGGGGCTGTGTGTGTCCCAAGTCCCAACCCTGGTGAATCCAGCCCCCCATGGTCTCCCTCCCATATTTTTGCCCGTCCAGTAAACCTCCAGCCATTGGGCTTCTAACACTTCAGCCCCTGAGGACTGGATTGGAATATTCTGGTCCCCTTGTTGCCAGTTTTTCCTCCATCCCTCTTCCTCCAGAGCTGAGCACTGCAGCCCCACCCTGTCAGCCAGCCCCATAGGCAGTCCCATCCTCTTCTCCAGCCCCAAAGGCAGCGCTATCCTCTCAGACAAACCTCTTGGCAGCCATATCATCTCAGACAAACCTCTAGGCAGCCCTATCCTCTCAGACAAACCTATAGGCAGCCCTATCCTCTCAGCCATACCCAAGGCAGCCCCATCCTCTGTCAGCCTCCTAGCCAGCCCTATCGTCTCAAACAGCCCACTTTGTGGCCCCATCCTCTAAGTCTACCACCAAGGCACTTTAATCCTTTCATCTAGCCCCCAAGGCAGCCCAACCTTCTCTGGCAGCCCCACCCCCTCTGACAGCCCCCAAGGCAGCCCCACCCTCTCAGACAGCACCCCTACCCTATCAGACAGCCCCCAAGGCAGACCTGTCCTCTCATTCCAAACTTGCAGTACTGTAGCCTTTGTTTCTCTGTCTCTACTACTTGCTTGATCAGCCATGTGTTTGCGTGGTATGGGTATTTTGTCTGACTCTTTGACGCTTGTCTTCCCAAGCTTTGCTTATCAAGCCATGGGATGGCTGCTCTGTGCTGTTGACTAGTGTATTGTCCCTTTGCTGCTGTACTTGCATTGCCCTACTACGAGAGCCTTCATAGTTGCTGTGTGTCCTCCTGTGTGACTGGGTGTGTATTGCTGAGAATGGCAGCATACAGTGCCTTGCGAAAGTATTCAGCCCCCTTGAACTTTGCGACCTTTTGCCACATTTCAGGCTTCAAACATAAAGATATAAAACTGTATTTTTTTTGTGAAGAATCAACAACAAGTGGGACACAATCATGAAGTGGAACGACATTTATTGGATATTTCAAACTTTTTCAACAAATCAAAAACTGAAAAATTGGGCGTGCAAAATTATTCAGCCCCTTTACTTTCAGTGCAGCAAACTCTCCAGAAGTTCAGTGAGGATCTCTGAATGATCTAATGTTGACCTAAATGATAAATGATGATAAATACAATCCACCTGTGTGTAATCAAGTCTCCGTATAAATGCACCTGCACTGTGATAGTCTCAGAGGTCCGTTAAAAGCGCAGAGAGCATCATGAAGAACAAGGAACACACCAGGCAGGTCCGAGATACTGTTGTGAAGAAGTTTAAAGCCAGATTTGGATACAAAAAGATTTCCCAAGCTTTAAACATCCCAAGGAGCGCTGTGCAAGCGATAATATTGAAATGGAAGGAGTATCAGACCACTGCAAATCTACCAAGACCTGGCCGTCCCTCTAAACTTTCAGCTCATACAAGGAGAAGACTGATCAGAGATGCAGCCAAGAGGCCCATGATCACTCTGGATGAACTGCAGAGATCTACAGCTGAGGTGGGAGACTCTGTCCATAGGACAACAATCAGTCGTATATTGCACAAATCTGGCCTTTATGGAAGAGTGGCAAGAAGAAAGCCATTTCTTAAAGATATCCATAAAAAGTGTCGTTTAAAGTTTGCCACAAGCCACCTGGGAGACACACCAAACATGTGGAAGAAGGTGCTCTGGTCAGATGAAACCAAAATTGAACTTTTTGGCAACAATGCAAAACGTTATGTTTGGCGTAAAAGCAACACAGCTCATCACCCTGAACACATCATCCCCACTGTCAAACATGGTGGTGGCAGCATCATGGTTTGGGCCTGCTTTTCTTCAGCAGGGACAGGGAAGATGGTTAAAATTGATGGGAAGATGGATGGAGCCAAATACAGGACCATTCTGGAAGAAAACCTGATGGAGTCTGCAAAAGACCTGAGACTGGGACGGAGATTTGTCTTCCAACAAGACGATGATCCAAAACATAAAGCGAAATCTACAATGGAATGGTTCAAAAATAAACATATCCAGGTGTTAGAATGGCCAAGTCAAAGTCCAGACCTGAATCCAATCGAGAATCTGTGGAAAGAACTGCAAACTGCTGTTCACAAATGCTCTCCATCCAACCTCACTGAGCTCGAGCTGTTTTGCAAGGAGGAATGGGAAAAATTTTCAGTCTCTCGATGTGCAAAACTGATAGAGACACCCCAAGCGACTTACAGCTGTCATCGCAGCAAAAGGTGGCGCTACAAAAGGGGGCTGAATAATTTTGCACGCCCAATTTCTCAGTTTTTGGTTTGTTAAAAAAGTTTGAAATATCCAATAAATGTCGTTCCACTTCATGATTGTGTCCCACTTGTTGTTGATTCTTCACAAAAAAAATACAGTTTTATATCTTTATGTTTGAAGCCTGAAATATGGCAAAAGGTTGCAAAGTTCAAGGGGGCCGAATACTTTCGCAGGGCACTGTCTGTCTGTCTGTCTGTCGAGGTGATACGGTGGCACTATGCTTCCTGTCGGTGACTGAGTGTGTGTTTACATCAGCAGTCCGAGGCCAGCGAGCACATGGAGGTGGCCTCCTCCTCCACCAAGGACCTCAGGGTACTTTCTATGGCTTGACAACATGCTTTGTAATGTAACATTTAAACAGATATTATCAAGGGGTGTGTTTAGTAAACACTAATAGTGTTCTGTTCCATTTTCCCTTTAGTCTGGTTTTGGCTCCAAGTTGTCAGAGACAGTCCTGGACCTGAAGGATCTCTCCCCTGCTGTTAGTCCACTCTTGCAGGTACCACACTTTCTCCTCCTCTCCTCCTCTTCCTCTCTTTTCTTTTTCTCCCTCGCTCGCCCCTCTTCATCCTGGCTCTCCTCTTCACTTCCTTCCTCCTCAGCTACAGTCTCTCCTTCCTCACTTGGATGTTCTCAGTCACAGTGGTTCTCTGTAGAGTCTGTAGGCACAGTTTGTACCGTTGTTTTATTTTGAGAGTAACACTCACATCATGCCACGTGGAGTTAGATGTTAGCATTTGCTATTCATCTATAAAAAAAAATACTCCGCAGGATGAAGAGGGCAAAGTGAAAGTCAGTGCGGCAGAGGAGAAGGAACGGAGGAAGAGGGCAGAAGCTGCAGAGAGGTTGGCAGATAAGACTTTCTGATTCTGATAAATGCCCATACTTCAGTAGAATGTCCTCTCTGAATTTGAAACACACATTGGGATACAAGCCTATTGTCACTGTCACTGCTGCAGTAGTATGTCTCTCGTACAGATCTGCAGTCTAGAGCTGAGCCAAATCATTTATCTGACTTCCCTCCCTCCCTCCCGGCCTCCACTCTGCAGGCGTCTTCAAGCTGCAGGCAGAGAGGATCCAGCAATGGAGGACAGGCACCCCAGCCAGTCCAGTGAATCCCAACAGGACACAGGGTCCTCCCATTCTGAGCCGGAGCCCCGGCCGCGGGCTGAGGGGGTTAGCACCAGCGCCAGCCTAGGGGTGCCGGGGGTCCAGGGGGTCAAGCGGCCTGACACCTCCAGAGGCCGCCTAGTTAGGAGCCCTCACAACCACTACAAGGAGGAAGCCCCCAGACAGGGGGCGGACAGCAGAAGGGCCCAGGAGGAGGAGAGGGACAAGGAGAGGAGGGAGACTGAGAGGGAGATAGAGGAGGAGAAGGAGCATGCGCTACGTGAGAGGCTGGAGAAGGTGCGCCTACTCCAGGAGGAGCTGAGGCGGGAGGAGGAAGAGGAGGAACAGAGGCTGAAGGAGGAGAGCGAAGAGAGGGTCAGGTAGGCATCCAAGCAGCAGGCCACAGAGTGGTCAACCTCCCTCAATCTCCACTAATGTCCACTTTTATAGTATTATTTGTGAGCTGTGATGCTCCCTGCGATAGTGAGAGGATATGACTCAGTGTTGATGCTTAGTGCTGTGTGACAGTGCTGCTTATCTCACCCGCTGCTATGTGTGTGTTCTGGTCCTGACCGGTCTTCCAGGAGCCTGAGGGAGAGGCTCCAGAGTAAGGGGAGGGAAGAGGAGAACAGGCTGAGTGTGGAGTCTGAAAGCAGGCTACTGGAGCTGAGGGAGATGGCCCGGAGGGAGAGAGAGAACCAGCAACGCAACGTTAGGTGACTCATCTCATCTCTCTCTACAATTCATCCATCTGCTTTAAGCACACACACACACACACACACACACACACACACACACACACACACACACACACACACACACACACACACACACACACACACACACACACACACACACACACACACACACTCTTATTCGCATGACAGCTATCGCCCTGGAGTGCTCCAGTGACCCTTAGATCACACGCCCAGCGACCATAGCCATATGAATATGACACTACTTCACATAACTATTCTGTGCTAAGGCAATACATTCTTACTACACATACAGTAGGTATACCATACCGCTTGGCCACTGGAGAAAAACAAGACCCAAAAAATATTTGAGCTAGGAAATGATTCTGTGTGCGTGCTTGCTACGTTCGCGTGTGTTTGTTGTTTTTATCAGGGAGGAGGGCGAGGCGATGCTGAGGCAGCTGCGTGCCACCCTGGAGGCGGAGAGAGAGGCGGAGCGAGAGAGGATAGAGGCCCAGAGGAGGCGGGACCTACAGCGACTGAGGGAGGAGTCAGAGGAGGAGCTACATGCGGAGAAGCGGAGACTGCTTGGGGAGCGGGAGGAGCAACTCGACTCCCTCAAACAGGAGGTGGGGGTCGGGGAAGGGGAGGTGGGAGGGGGAGGTGGGGGTCGGAGAAGGGAGGGGTGGAGGTATAGGAGAAGGGCCTTCCAATACACACGTGTACTTGAAACAACTGAATGTGTACTGTCTGGACTCATGTGTTTGAGTTTTTGTGTGGGGAATGCGTGGAGGGAGTCTAGGATAGTGTGGTGTGTGTGTCACACTGATGATGGTTGAAGACAGTGTGTTGTTGTCTTAGGGGAGAAGCAGTGCCAGTGAGAGGCGGAGGGAGTTGAAGAGCCCTCGTAGCCCAGAGCAACATCTAGCAGAGTACCAAAAAGAGGTGATAGAGAACACACACACTACTTCCCACCTTTGGTACACAAACGTTTAGCCCCTCATCTCACTGACGACATATTACCATAACAGTGTCAGTCTAAACCCTATAAAGTGTTGTGACATTATGTATCCCTCCCACTCACTGTCTTGGTCCAGTTGGGAGACGTGCTCCAGGAAGTGAGGGAGGAAGTGCAGCGTGACCACGGCAGGAAGCTGGAGCAGCTCAAAGACGACCACCACAGAGAACTCAACTCAATCAGAGACAATTATCTGGACCAGGTGAGACACAGTTCAAGGGTCACAGCTTCTTGTAACAGGCCTGCTGCTAACTCATTATCTATTTGTGTCTGTGTGTGTGTCTGTTTGTGTGTGTGTCTGTGTGTCTGGATGCATCTGCATGTTTGTGTGCGTTTGTCCTCCAGGAGGCTGTCCAAAGGGAGCAGTTGCTGTGTGCCCTGCAGGAGGAGAGAGATCGCCTGCTGGCCACCCACAGCGCCCAGCTGGAGAGACTCCGTACACAGCTAGACTCCCAGCTCTCCAAGACCCGCCAGACGCACACACGCAAGGTGAGGACAGAGAGACACACACGTGCGGCACGAACACACACACACACACACACACACACACATATATATATATATATATATATATATATATATATATATATACACACACACCGTGTATCATCTCCAAACACCTATGTCATCCCTTAGGAGGCAGGGATTCAGGAGCTGGGGGACAAGCTGGAGCTGAGAGCCAGAGAACTGAAGACCCAGGAGGCAATACTGAAGACCCAGGTAGTCAATCAATCACTGTTGCACTGATATGTGTATTCATGACTACCTGGAAGACTTAGGGATGGCCTAGGCTATGGAATGGAATGAACTGTATGTGTGTGGTTGGGCGCTGTTGATTAAAGGAGATGCACCTTTCAGGCAGCGAATTTGAAGAAGAGGCGGCAGCAGCTTGGGGATGAAGAGGATGAGATAGACAGAGGAATAGAGGTGAGGATTCATCATCATCGTCACTACCCCTCATGCTGTAGATTTTAAGCCTGTAATGTTTTCAGGCTCTGCCTGGAGTCATGCAGGAGAGAGATGGACTGAGAGAGGATCTGGAGCGGGTGGAAGGACAGAGGGACAGGGCGAGGCAGGAGGCGGAGAGAGCGAGGGAGGAGAGGACCAAAGTGAGAGACGAGTTGGAGACAATTAGGGAGGAGAGGGACAAAGCGAAGGAGGAGAGCAGGAGGATGAAGGAGGAGCGGGACCGGTTAGAGAGCAAGGTGGAGCTGCTGCAGGAGCGCTGTGATCGGCTGTGCCGCAGAGTCAGGTACACACACACCAACACACACACACACACCTGGCCTGTTAGTTCGGGTCAACCTCCGTTCACTCCTGTTTTATTGTCAACTTGCAACTGACAGTAGCATGTCTTTCAGACTTAGTGGGAGACTTCATGTCTAGCTTGCCAGACCACTGAGCTATTTGTCAAGCGGTTGATCTAGTCATCAAATCAAATTGCATTAGTCACATGCGCCGAATACAACAGATGTCGACCTTTCAGTGAAATGCTTACTTACAAGCCCTTAACCAACAATGCAGTCAAAAAAATATGAATAAAAATAAGAAATAAAAGGAACAAGTAATTAAAGTGCAGCAGTAAAATAACAATAGAGAGACTCTGTACCAGTACCCCCTGTATATAGTCAATGTGCGGGCGCACCAGTTAGTCGAGGTAATTGAGGTAATATGCACATGTAGGTAGAGTTATTAAAGTGACTATGCATAGATAATAACAGAGTAGCAGCGGTGTAAAAGAGGGGGTGGGGGGGGTGCAATGCAAATAGTCTGAGTAGCCACAGGAGTCTTATGGCTTGGGGGTAGAAGCTGTTTAGAAGCCTCTCGGACTTAGACTTGGCGCTCCGGTACCGCTTGCCGTGCGGTTGCAGAGAGAATAGTCTATGACTAGGGTGGCTGGAGTCTTTGACACTTTTTAGGGCCTTCCTCTGACACCGCCTGGTATAGAGGTCCTGGATGGCAGGAAGCTTGGCCCCAGTGCTGTACTGGTCTGTACACACTACCCTCTGGCTTTCGGTCGGAGGCCGAGCAGTTGCCATACCAGGCAGTGATGCAACTCGTCAGGATGCTCTCGATGGTGCAGCTGTAAACCTTATGAGGATCTGAGGACCCATGCCAAATATGTTCAGTCTACTGAGGGGGAATAAGTTTTGTAGTGCCCTCTTCACAAGTGTCTTGGTGTGCTTGGACCATGTTAGTTTGTTGGTGATGTGGACACCAAGGAACTTGAAGCTCTCAACCTGCTCCACGACAGCCCCGTCGATGAGAATGGGGGCGTGCTCGGTCCTCCTTTTTCTGTAATCCACAATCATCTCCTTTGTCTTGATCATGTTGAGGGAGAGGTTGTTGTCCTTGCACCACATGGCCAGGTCTCTGACCTCCTCCCTATAGGCTGTCTCGTCATTGTCTGTGATCAGGCCTACCACTGTTGTGTCATTGGCAAACTTAATGATGGTGTTGGTGTCGTGCCTTGCTGTGCAGTCATGAGTGAACAGGGAGTATAGGAGGGGACTGAGGACACACCCCTGAGGGGCCCCTGTGTTGAGGATCAGTGTGGTGGGTGTTGTTACCTACCCTTACCACCTGGGGGCGGCCCGTCAGGAAATCCAGGATCCAGTTGCAGAGGGAGGTGTTTAGTCCCAGGAAGAGGTCGGCTGATTTCAAGTTTTCATAGCAATTGGTAATCGGCATTTTTGGGCGCTGATTACCGATTACATTGCATTCCATGAGGAAACTGCGTGGCAGGCTGACCACCTGTTACGCGAGTGCAGCAAGGAGCCAAGGTCAGTTGCTAGCTAGCATTAAACTTATCTTATAAAAAAACAATCAATCTTCACATAATCACTAGTTAACTACACATGGTTGATGATATTACTAGGTTAACTAGCTTGTCCTGCGTTGCATATAATCAATGCGGTACCTGTTAATTCATCATCAAATAACAGCCTACTTCGCCAAATCGGTGATGATTTAACAAAAGCACAATCGTTGCACAAATGTACAGTTGAAGTCGGAAGTTTACATACACCTTAGCCAAATACATTTAAACTCAGTTTAAATTCTGACATTTAATCCTAGTAAAAATTCCCTACCTGGGGTCAGTTAGGATCACCACTTTATTTTAAGAATGTGAAATGTGAAATGTCAGAATAATAGTTGAGAGAATTATTTATTTCATCACATTCCCGTTGGGTCAGAAGTTTACATACACTCAATTAGTATTTGGTACAATAAGTTGGTGAATGTTGGCCCATTCCTCCTGACAGAGCTGGTGTAACTGAGTCAGGTTTGTAGGCCTCCTTGCTCGCACACACTTTTTTTAGTTCTACCCACAACATTTCTATAGAATTGAGGTTAGGGCTTTGTAATGGCGATTCCAATATCTTGACTTTGTTGTCCTTAAGCCATTTTGCCACAACTTTGAAAGTATGCTTGGGGTCACTGTCCATTTGGAAGACCCATTTGCGACCAAGCTTTAACTTCCTGACTGATGTAGATATATTGAAGCAACATCAAGACATCATTTTCCTTCCTCATAAGGCCATCTATTTTGTGAAGTGCACCAGTCCCTCTTGCAACAAAGCACCCTCGCAACATGATGCTGCCACCCCCGTGCTTCACGGTTGAGATGGTGTTCTTCGGCTTGCAAGCTTCCCCCTTTTTCCTCCAAACATAACGATGGTCATTATGACCAAACAGTTCTATTTTTGTTTCATCAGACCAGAGGACATTTCTCCAAAAAGTACAATCTTTGTCCTCATTTGCAGTTGCAAAACTTAGTCTGGCTTTTTTATGGCGGTTTTGGAGCAGTGGCTTCTTCCTTGCTGAGCGGCCTTTCAGGTTATGTCGATATAGGACTTGTTTTACTGTGGATATAGATACTTTTGTACCTGTTTCCTCCAGCATCTTCACAATGTCCTTTGCTGTTGTTTTGGGATTGATTTTCACTTTTCGCACCAAAGTACGTTCATCTCTAGGAGACAGAACACATCTCCTTCCTGAGCTGTATGGCGGCTGCGTGGTCCCATGGTGTTTATACTTGTGTACCATTGTTTGTACAGATGAATTTGGTACCTTCAGGTGTTCGGAAATTGCTTCCAAGGATGAACCAGACTTGTGGAGGTCTATCGTTTTTTTCTGAATTCTTGGCTGTTTTCTTTCGATTTTCCCATTATTTCAAGCAAAGAGACACTGAGTTTGAATGTAGGCCTTGAAATACATATACAGGTACACCTCCAATTGACTCAAATGATGTCAATTAGCCTATCAGAAGCTTCTAAAGCCATGTCATCGTCTTCTAGAATTTTCCAAGCTGTTTAAAGGTCAAGTTCGTGCATGTAAACTTCTGACCCACTGGAATTGTGATACAGGAAATATTAAGTGAAATAATTGTAAATTCAACTACAACCTAAAACTTCTTAACTGGGAATATTGAAGAACTGGGAATATTGAACCACCAGGTTTCATATGTTCTGAGGAAGGAACTTAAACATGAGCTTTTTTACATGACACATATTGAACTTTTACTTTCTTCTCCAACACTGTGTTTTTGCATTATTTAAACCACAATTGAGCATGTTTCATTATTTATTTGAGACTAAATAGATTTTATTTCTGTATTATATTAAGTTAAAATAAGTGTTCATTCAGTATTGTTGTAATTCTCATTATTATAAATATATATATAAATAAATCTGCCGATTTAATCGGTATCAGCTTTTTTTGGTCCTCTAATAATCTGTATCGGCGTTGAAAAATCATAATCGGTCGACCTCTAGTCCCAGGGTCCTTAGCTTATTGATGAGCTTTGAGGTCACTATGGTGTTGAACGCTGAGCTGTAGTCAATGAACAGCATTCTCACATACGTGCTCCTTTTGTCCAGGTGGGAAAGGGCAGTGTGGAGTGCAATAGAGATTGCATCATCTGTGGATCTGTTAGGGCGGTATGCAAATTGGAGTGGGTCTAGGGTTTCTGGGACAATGGTGTTGATGTGAGCCATGACCATCCTTTTCGAAACACTTCATGGCTACAGATGTGTTTGCTACGAGTCGGTAGTCATTTAGGCAGGTCACCTTAGTCCTACTGAAGGTTCAATGTTATTCCAATGTCAGTACTATTTCAGTTACTAACATGTGATTTTATTGCAGTGATTTGGAGCAGAGTGAGATCAAGAGGCCTACTACTAGACTGGACAGAACAGAGGAGGAGGAGGCGAGGAAGGAGGAGAAGGATAGCGAGGCACCGCCCTCTACTGCTGGACGGGAGAAAGTGCTGCATGTGGAAGATCTGAAAGAACCTCCTGTCTTGGATGAGTATGTGTGTGTGTGTGTGTGTGTGTGTGTGTGAGAGCATACATGTTGAACCCTTCAATCCTGACTAACTATGTGTGTGTGTGTGTGCTTCTCTCTCTCTTCCCTCTCCCAGCTTGCGTCAGTATATCTCCTCTGAGGGGCTGTCCCTGCAGAAAGCCCGGCGCTTCCTGGAGAAGGAGAGTGGTCGTCTGAGTGAGAGACAGGCAGCACTGCAGGCAGCTCAGGCCCAGTCCAGCTCCTCTCAGTACCCCAACACCACCAGCCACGCCCAGGCCACACAGGAGATGTACAGGAACCTGCAGCAGGTGCGTGTAAGTGTGACTCCCTTCCTTATCCCATATAGACTCCTACACCCGGCCCTAGTGCCCTTGTCGAACATTCATGAAGTGAGAGAGTATGCATGACCTCCGTGTGTAACTGTCCCTGGATCATTTTTCTCTCTCTCTCTTTCCCCCACTCTCTGTCTCTCTCTTTCGTTTCCTCTTCTCTTCCTCAGGAGGCCAGTGACGTGGAGGAGCTGAGGGTGACTGTGAAGAGGGGGAACTCGCTGCTACGCAGGAAGGAGGAGAAACTGCAACAGCTAGAGAGCTCCGTAGCTGAAGAGGTGCCTTAGTAGTACACCATAACACGTTTATATACCACATATCCTGCCCCCTGTACACCACCTGTACTACATACCATGCCCATAACGTTAGGCATACTGGAATAGCTAATAAACACACTGTACACTGAATGGACAAAACATTAAGAACACCTGCTCTTTCCATGACACAGACTGACCAAGTGAATCCAGGTGAAAGCTGTGATCCCTTATTGATGTCACTTGTTAAATCCTCTTCAATCTGTGTAGATGAAGGGGAGGAGACAGGTAAAGAAGGATTTTTAAGCCATTAGACAATTGAGACACGGATTGTGTATGTGTGTCATTCACGGGGTTGCTGGGCAAGGCAAAATATTTAGGTGCCTTTGAACAGGGTGTGGTAGTAAGGGCCGGGCGCACCGGTTTGAGTGTGCCAAGAACTGCATCGCTGCTGGATTTTTCACGCTCAACAATTTCCTGTGTGTATCAAGAATGGTCCACCACCCAAAGGACATCCCGCCAACATGACAGAACTGTGCGACGCACTGGAGTCAACATGGGCCAACATCCCTGGGAAACGTTTTCAGCACCTTGTAGAGTCCATGCCCTGACAAATTGAGGCTATTCTGAGGGCAAAAGGTGGTGCAACTCAATATTAGGAAGGTGTTCCTGATGTTTTGCAACGCTCACTGTATGTACGCGTTTACATTTTTACGTAACATTTTGGTCATTTAGCAGACACTCCTATCCAGAGAAACTTAATTTACGGTAGTTAGGTAAGACAATCGCATACCACAGTCATTGTAAGTTAAACTTTCAGCGAAGTCAATGATGGTAAGAGAAAACGTGTGTTAGAGTTAATGGCAAGTACAAAAGTATGGAGTTTGTTTTTTCTCTTGCTTTATCTCGCCCAGGTCTCCCCTCATCACTACTATGATGACCAGGACAGACTGGTGACTGATAGGAAGGTGGCCTTTGATGTGACTGAATCGGATATGAGCAGCGTCAGCAATGGCCTTGATGGCCCTGGTGAGAGAGACAGACATACTGGAGCATTCATAGCAGGCCTGTACTCCTCCTCTGCCAAATTATTATCATATATTATCATACTCTCTCTCCCTCTTTATTATTCCTCCTTTCCCTCCCCCCTTTCACCCACTCCTTCCTCTCTTTCACAGCTCATCCCTTGTTCTTCATGTGTTCTGACATTGCCTCCCTTTCTCTCTTGCGCTCTCTCTCCCTTTGTCTTTCCCTCTCTATCTCTCCTCTCCAGGTGAGGAGCCCACAGTGCCGGCTAAGGTGCAGCACTTAGCTGAGTCGCTCCAGCACATCTCTGGCCAGCTCAGCACAGTCCTGGGGGCCCTGGGCTCCCTGACCCAACGCCAGACCCCTTACCAGCCTCTCCCCCTACCCCTGCCCCTCTCCCAGCCCCGAACCCCCACCTCAATGCCTCTTTCACAGCTCTCCATGCCTCTGTCTGGGCCCTCCTGGGCGTGGGCCCCTCACAGCACCTCCATCCAGCCACTGGGTTCTGAGGACCTGCTCAACAGCCGCTGGGCCAAGCTCTTCCCTGGTACATCTCAGCCAGATTCAATATCATATATGTTATATTAAATACGCATTCTATTTAGTTCTGTGGACTGAAGAACTCTGTTCTGTGTAGTTTCAGGTAGGGTGAGGAGTTAGTTTATTGGTTTAACAAGACTTCACTTCTCTTTGTCCCTTCTTCCATAGGGGCTCCTATTGAGTCCATAGCCACCAGTTCCTTGAGGACACATACGCTTTATTCAGGGTACAGTCCTGCAAGGTAAATAGGGAAATTATTTGTTATAACCGTCACTCATCCCTTTCACAGTAGTCTGTCTTGTTGAAGGAAGTTACTAAAGACATGTGTGTTTGTGTTAGCGAGCAGGCTCGTAGTCTGTCCTCCATGCAGCCTAAGTCGGTGGAGATGGATGGCCAGAGGCTACAGGGTCTGATCGACGGCAACAAGAGATGGCTGGAGACACGCAGGAAAGACCCCAGTGTGTATCCTTGTGTAAAAATGCTCACACATTACACAACTTTATAATGGAGCTTGGTTCAGTCTTGTAAATGTCCTTAACAGGTTTTCATCAGACCTCTGTTCACACGTTATCGGACCCCCCCAACTATGAGTGGACTGGTCCAGCTGAGCCTGGATGACAACAACCAGATTAAAGTGTACCATTACTAAAGGGGGGTGGGTGGAGTTACATACGGAGCAAGGATCAACAAGCAGATAAAGATGTACTGTTACTGAAAAAGGGCTCAGGACAGGGGTGGGTTTTTAAAATTAACTTGGAGTAATGCAGGGATCCCTCTAGCTCTGGTCCAGGGCGTTAGAGGAACGCCCTGGACCAGAGCTAGGATTCCTCTACAACCAGGTTTACATATCAGATTACTGTAAGAAACATTAAGACGTCTGTCTTCTGGTGAACTCCGCTTTAGCTGTGATTGTGTTTCAGTGGACTCATTTTATTCCATTGGCATGCAAGGGTGAATATCTTGGGATTATGGAGACAATAGCCCCGTAGTCAACAAACCAGTTTGTTTCCCAATTTTTTGGCCTCTAGCTATTTAAATGTTTCAAAAGCAGATTGCATAGTTGTTACACATACAATAGGTGCTTCACTTTATTAGGAGAGACATCTCGAGGTTGGAGTGAGATACTGTTGATAGCTGACATAAGATCATTGTCATGGTATCAGGTTGTACAACAGACGCATCACTCATTCCACTGTGTGAGAAGTTCAAGCCATACCATAATAACCACTACAAGGGCAAGACAATGACTTGTGAGGGATTCGCAGTCTTTATGAAATTCTGGTAAGAGGGACTCTTCCAGTGTTTTACTGTGCATAGACGTGACATTTTTACCATATTTTTTTATAAGAAATGTTTTAATAAATGTAAAGTGGTGTATATTCATAATGCCAAACTTTCATTCTTTTTCATGTTTCAGTATTTAATTTGTCTACATTAAAACGTGATCACCAGTGTTGTATTCATTGGGACACCCAACAGAAAGTGTTGCAACTTAAATGAGAATTTCTTGGACAAGTTCAGGTAGTCTCTCCATGATTGTCAGTAACTTCCGTTTCAGTGCCTAATGAACACAACCCAGGTCCTTAAATCTGGATTTCCTCTTCATCCTGTTTGTCAGTTACTTAAAATGCAAAACCTAGAGACACATTGTACTAATGCGAAGACTACACCTTTATCATCGTGGACACAAACTTTATTCAGTAGTCACATAGTGCAAAATCTATTTTTCTCACCAGCTAAGGACGTAGTTAGTTTATTTTTTAAACTTTACTTTTATTTAACTAGGCAGTTAAGAACAAATTCTTATTTTCAATGACGGCCTAGGAACAGTGGGTTAACTGCCTGTTCAGGGGCAGAACGACAGATTTGTACCTTGTCAGCTTGGGGGTTTGAACTTGCAACCTTCCGGTTACTAGTCCAACGCTCTAACCACGAGGCTACCCTGCCGCAGTTAGTAATTAAAATACAATCGTTGATCTCTCTGGGACAGACCCATCCAGTGTCAGACAGCCATAGAAATACAAACCACGCGCATGATCAGAACATTAAAGGCCACAGACAGACTGGACATGGAGTGTTCTCACACACACACACACACACATATATACTTATGCTCAATCATATATACACAGGCGCACACACACTATACACGTTTAAATGCATTGATGGAGTTGCAGGTGAATAATGATGCAATATAAATTAAATTCAAACGGTTATCAGCAATAAGAAAACACAACGACTACAGTAGTTTTGGATGGCAGTAAGGAGAAATGTCAGCATGTCCTGGTGAACCAGACTCATTGATTGGCACGCCAAGTGTCCATACAGATTCCAACTCCGGGGAGGGCGCACCGTCCTTCCCCAGCTCTTTGATTGGCTGAGAGATGCCCAGCCCGCCTGCAGTCAGGGAGACATGCCATTGGGTGTCTCAGTTGCCAATGTGTCACTACTGGCCAGCAATAAATGTTAAGGCAGAGCCAGAGAGTAGCTCTCAGAAGACGAAAATCTTGTCTCTCTGGACATCGTCCAAGTCATCGTCCATGGTGAGGAGAACCTGGCAGAGAAAGCAGAGGAGTCAGTCACTATATAAGATGTTACTATCTGGGTATGTATGGGTCAGGAATGGGGTCTTCATCAAAGCTCAGCCACTTATGATCTATTGCTGAATGACGTGTGCAATAACCATGTCCACGGTGTGAAATCTGTGTATTCCCCTCCAATTTATAAGACTATGAAATGAGTGCCACATGGCCCTCCCCAGAGATGTGCACACACATACACACTAACCAGGAAGGAACCAAACATGGCAATGGAGGACAGGAAGTGCCAGATGTCGTGGTCGTCGAAGAAGGAGAGCACGATGCAATCACGGTTGTGTTCCCGGGACTCGGCAGGGGTTTTCTACGGCAGGGGGAGAGGGGACAAAGCAGTCAGAGCCAAAGTGACATGAGAATGTTGGGGTCATGTGACCATAGCATGTGGTGTGTGTGAGCATGTGATGTTTTCAATGTGGTACTACAGATACCATGAATCCCACTGGGACAGGAGTTGCCAAACTTCTCATCGGAGACCCCTAAAACTTTCACTATTTTATTGTAGACCTGAACTAGCATACCTGAATCAACTTACCTACACAGACAAGGACTTGATGGACTAGTTGAATCAGGTGTGTTAGCTCTGGAACAGTTTGAATACATGGAACGGCTGGGGGGGTCCCCCGAGGTCTGAAAACACCCTGTCATGGGGGTGTGTAAGGCTGACGTGTGGTGGAAGCCACTGATCTGTAAGGTCATTGTGTGTGTGTTGTGCTGACCTGCCAAGTACTGAGGCCCTGGAAGAAGAAGAAGAGAGCGAAGCCCCACACCACGGCCGTGAAGAGGATACACACCATGGCCATGCACTGGATCCTCTCACCACTGCGGAGCTACACACACACACACAACATCATCTGTGATTGTACACGCGGAATATGTTCTACGTCGTTTCATGTGTCAGATGTGCACTTTCTATATCCAAAACTGTTAGAATATGGCAACAATCAAACAAAGCACATTTGGTAGAATGTTTGAATTTAGAATGTCTGTTGCTAAGAGTTAAAGTCATTCATGATTTCAAATCCTTTCATTCCCATGGTGATTCTAAATCATACAAATACATTGACTATGATGATATCACAATTGAATAGAGCAACTATAGTGGAATGTTGTGAATTTAGAATGTTTGGTTGTTAGATGCCAATGTTGATTTGGAACTCAGTTTTGGTGGCAACAACCTCAATACTAGAAGTGTGACTTGCTCCTGCTTTTGAAAGATTCATTATTGAGAAATGGATCAGCGACTCCATCTAGCGATTTGTCCAGGGTGTACCATGGTGTACCAGGGTGTACCATGGATGGCATCATGGACAGCACAGGTGGAAGTGGGCAGCCTGAGTCTGTGGGAGTATGAGCAGTACTGGACAAAACCAGCTCAGACACATGGCCATGTTCCTTGAGAACAGCCAGCACCTGCCTGAGCAGGAGAGCAGTCTGATCGACTTGTACAGGGAGGTGCGGCGAGGTTCTCTCTTTTACAGAGTGACAGTGAGAGAGACCCTGAACACGAGAGGACTAGGGCTTTGGTGTGGGAGGAGTGACGAGCAGTGGCTCTTTGACGAGGATATGGAGGAAATTGGGAGCTATTGGAACTGCAGAAGGGCTGCCTACGAATCACACAGATTGACAGATCTTTATTTTGTAGTGGATTTAAAATACGATTTATTATCTATTTTTTTTTAACCATTAGCCTACAATTTCCGTGCCCCCACTGAAATATAATTAACATAATCTGTTTAAGATCGAGATATCATTTTCTTTGCATGGACTGCATCTCAATCCACCCCATCTGCCAATATCGCGGTGAAATGTGGCAGAGCGAGAGCGGTGTTAGTCAGACCGGTCGACATCCCGAAAATTGGTCTTCTCACAAAAAAGTATGTGGCGTCCGAACGTATTGACTACTCTATAGACTAAACTCTCACGAACACAATGGTGTTCTCCGTTTTGCTCTAGGGTGCCCACAAGCCTCACAAGACTGCCTGAAGGTCCCTGGTACCAGTTAAAAAACAATAATGGAAGTATATACAGTATCGGGATAGTTTAGTGCATAAAATATAAGGATAAATACATGCCTTTAAAAACAAAATTATAGCTTCCTGATCTTATATCTCTCAGATATAGGACAGACACTTCAGAACAAACTTCCGTTAGATTTTTTGGGGGACTATCCGTGGTCTTCAAGTTCAAAATCAAATAGCTAAATGATTCTTGGTATGACCATCTTAAAACAATTCCATATGTTAGCTTAGACTCCCTCCCCCAGCTTAGACAGGGTCTAGAGGGTTAATGACTTAAAATATACTGTGGCATGTCTTTTTTGAGTGAGATTTGTTTATGGAAAGTTAACAAACACACACACACACACACACACACCTACCTTCATGATGATGTAGAAGGCAAAGTAGAGTAGCAGGTTGCAGATGGCGATGGCCAGCAGGTAAGAGGCAAAGTCATTGGGTGTCTTTAGTAGCCCATAGGCAGCCCTGGACAGACCGAACAACAACCACACAATGTCAATGATGAGATGTCTACTCTACTCTCATGGTTGTGGGTGAGTAATGACTATTCTACAGACTAAATGGATACCTTGCCTCATCAGGCTGAGTGGGTCGCAATAAAATCACATTGACAGAAAGGGACATTAATCACTTAAAGTAGTTGTGAAAGACCTTTGGTAAAAAAAATAATAATAATAATAATATAAAAACACTGCATGATGATGTCAAACAATGTACAGATCTGCCATCTTAATTTGAACCCGTTTCTCACAGCAGGAAAACAAATCCTGCGGCGACAGGAAATTGTCATTATTACGTGGATTATATTAAATAGATTTTTTTTAGGGGTTGATACATTTTTCGTTAGGGCACATCAAGTCATATTTTAAAATGGAAATGACAAACTTTAAAGCCCTTTTAAACCCTAAATACACTACAATTAGCATTTCATGCCACGCTGGAAAATGCTCTACGACAAGTGATCAAATTAAGATATCACATATATAGAACACTGCAGTAAAGGCAGTCCAGTCTGAATAAGATAGTGAGTGAATGAAAGAAATACTCACAGAGACCAGTTCACTATGTTTCCCATCACAAGCAGAACCATTCGGTCCTAACAGAGAGAGAGAGAAACATTTACTTGTGGATTTATAGATCTTTCGCGACAGAGTGAGTCTCCATACAGTATGTGTATGTATAGTCTACCATTTACTGTATATATATATATATATATGAATGGACAACGCCATCGATCACGTATAACCATTCACTCAATAGCATATTGAAGCCAAATGAAGGCTGTTAAGATGGTGTGTCATGGTAAATACACAATTTGAGCTTCATGAAGTGACATTGCAGCCTAACTAAGTACTGCCCCCTCAATTTGAGTAAAGGCCGACCAGGGTACTGCAGGCTGCCATTAGCAAATAAATTATCCTTATAACTTCTTATGTGTGCGATTAAAAAAATAATTGGTTCAAGGACATACTGTACATCGGGTGTATTAGGAGCAATTATTGCTACCATGATTGCCTTCTAAACATTTTTTTTTACACAAAGATTGATATTTTTCCATTCACTATAATGGGGGATCCTGTTTATGCAAACAATACCTGCAGTACCGCGGTCAACCTTTGTGGTTTCAATAAGTGGGCAGTAGTTCTCCCCTGATGTATACTCACAATATACATGGGGCCACTGCACTGGCGGATACAGTCAGTGTAGATCACATACACAATCCTGCGCAGGATGCCAGAATCTGAAACACAGACAAGTAGAATAGACTGACACGTCCATAGCCCCTGTAACATTACAAGGTAAAAGCTAACCCTGACCCCAGGCCTGTTCCTAGCCCCTACACCTAGGTTTCTTCCATCTAGGTTGTTTTTCCGAGCTGTGCTTCTGCATTGCTTGCTCTTGGGATTTTGGGTTGGTATCTGTAAAGGACTTTGTGAGAACTGCCAATGTAAAAAAAAAAGGGCTTTTAAAAATAACAAATAAATGTGATTGATTGATTGACTCCTTACCCAGTCTCCAGCGACCCATGTAGTAGAGCTGGGTGCTGAGCAGCATGGTGGCCAGGATGTGGAGGACAGAGAAGATGATCCAGAACACCATGTTGCCCTTCCCAAACACCTGGACACAACACACACAGGTAGACACACACCCATCAGGAATGTTACACTTGCTGAATGATGATTCTATGGGTGGGTTGCACCAACATGGTTTAAATTAATCTAGGATTAGAGCTAATCTAGGTTTATAATTAACTCAGAGATGTGTTGTACCACTTAATTTTTTTAATCTGGATCAGTAAATCTATAATTAACGGTTTTAAAAGTATGATTATGATTAGTGACATGTTACACCAATATATGATGTATTTTGAGAGTTGAAACGAAGTAGCTAGCCTACTTGTCAAATGAGGCCACAACATTTCTGTTATAAAACAATAACAATGGAACTACTGCAACTCCATCGTGAAAGGTTCTCATGGGTTGGCTGATTTGAAATAAAATCTGTTATTTTTCAGTACTAGACAGAAAATTAATTTGTTAGCTACTATATCTAGCTAGTTTATAAACCAAGCTAGTTAGCATACAATATTATTTATTATTGCTATTACTTAACGTTATTTAGCCATTTATTATTTGTCCGCTAGCCAACTGATCATGGCACGTCAAAGATGATACATTTTCTCCGCTTATAAAAAATTAAAAAAAAGTTGTCGGGGCTGATGGAGGAATTTAGTAAAGTACTGGAGGATACAAAGACAGACAACACAAATGTCAAAAAGAAGGAAGACACCTGGGCCATTTCGTGCGACAAATGTAATGGATCGACATGGATTAAAGAGTGACCCAAATCAGATAAAAAGCACACTGGAAAAAACGTACAACCGAAAGCCAAAAAGGATGCCGCAGAGGAGAAGTGGAGAAGCGGAACCAGGCCTCCGTCCATGGAAATTGATCCTACCACCCAGAAGATATAGGAGATGATTCCCCAACAGTTTGCCCCTCTCCTTCACCCTATGATGACGACAGACAACTTGACCCACCAATATTTTGTAAGCATAAATAACTTAAATATCAATGCCTTTAATGCTACTTCACTACAATGTTACCGTTGCAGTTTAGAATTCATCTCCAATCAAAATGTTTTTTATATTTTTATTCATTGAGCAACAGACTGAAAATTAATCTAGGTTTAAAGTGACTAGACTAGGTTTAAACTAAATTTAGATTAGAGGAAGGATTTAATTTAACTAGGATCAATTTAAAACTAGGTTTAAAATTGGGTGCAACAAGATGAATAGATAAACCTTGATTTAGCCCAGTTTAAGAGTTAATCCATGTTGGTGCAACCCCCCCTATAGCTTGTGTACGTCAGAGTCTACTGCTGGGTGTTTGTTGTGTTTCTGTCTTGGTCTCTGTGTGGTGAGTATGTCTCTAGTCACTCACCACTCCTAGCACAGAGAAGAAGATGACAGCAGCCAGACAGGCGTAGGCAGTGTAAGCGCTGGCATTGATATCTGGGTGTCTCTTCTGGTACAGCTTTAACACACACAGCCCAGCGATCATATACATGAAGGAGGTGTCTGACCGACAGGGAGATCGAGGAGGAAAGGGTGACATTAATGACATTTCTTACAGTACAAAATATCTTCCAGTAAAGTTATTGGGAAGTAGCCAGAGTCCCAGATCTGTTTGTGCCATCCTGCAGTCACAGCGATGCAGTTGGCATGACAATATGAACCGATCTGGGACTGATTGAGAAACCCATCTATTGAGGATATGTGTTAGTGTCTTCAGGATCTCCCAATTAGCCAACCACGACATTAGTCTCACCGAACTGGAAGTTGGTGTAGTTGGGGCAAACGTGGTAGCAGGCACTCAGCAGTCCCTCCATCATCAGAGCTGTGCCCATGGCGTAAAACAGCCCAAAGTGCTTAGGGATGCCACACTCCTGGAGACCGGCAGAGAGGGAGAGACAGAGGCATAAAAATTACAAATTCATTGTCACTAGCTAGGTTCCCATCCAAGTGGCGACAGATTTTCATGCAAATATTAAAAAATGTTCATGCAAATATTCAATATGTGCATTTTCCCACCAGAGATCGGTTTCCATCAAATTGACTTGTTGTGGATATAAAAGGCTTTGTCTGATAACGTAGTGAAAAGAGAAAAATATTCACATCCAATGTCCATGCCTCTAGAGGATATTTAAGTAGGTGTGTTTCACAGTGGTGTATGACCTGACAAAGATCCAACTCGGATGGAAACTTTGTCTTTATTGCGCGTTTGATTAACTCACCCTAGGAGCACACGAGAGTTGTGGACATTCTTTTTTTCTTTGATAATGTAATAGACATAAAAATAACTTTTGCAGTTAAATTCCGATGTTCAGAATAAAAAATACAAGTTCAAATGACTTTCCATTGCATTTTCACCCCTACTGATGGTCATGTCACAGAGATCTTTTGCGTTATATATCGAATGTGCCCACTCCGGTCTGGGCACGAGTGCTGTAGCCAACAGCTTGCAGATACAATGCGGGCCTAGCCGACATGAGATTTTATGGACATTTTATGGCATCGATCATGTCACCACAATAAGATATTTTTTGGAAAGGAGCCTCAAGCTCATCACCGTGCACTTTCACTACCCTGTGAAGTTCATCATTTATTTAACCCGAAGCCAAATAAAGCACATGATTTCCCTAATCATAGTGGGAGGACCACACAAGATATCATTGCCTGACTCCAAGTTTACTTCGATATGTCAACTCCTCACGCAATTGTTCCCCGCATAATTCAATTTACCTACACAAAACCACCTCAAAAATTCACCTTATCTAGTGTATTTACAGTTGAAGTCGGAAGTTTATATACACCTTAGCCAAATACATTTAAACTCAGTTTTTCACAATTCCTGACATTTAATTTGAGTAAAAATTCCCTGTCAGTTAGGATCACCACTTTATTTTAAGAATGTGAAATGTCAGAATAATAGTAGAGAATTATTTATTTAAGCTTTTATTCATTTCATCACATTCCCAGTGGGTCAGAAATTTACATACACAATTATTATTTGGTAGCATTGCCTTTAAATTGTTTAACTCGGGTCAAACGTTTCACGTAGCCTTCCACAAGCTTCCCACAATAAGTTGGGTGAATTTTGTCCCATTCCTACTGACAGAGCTGGTGTAACTGAGTCATGTTAGTTGGCCTCCTTGCTCGCACACGCATTTTCAGTTCTGCCCACACATTTTCTATAGGATGGAGGTCAGGGCTTTGTGATGGCCACTCCAATACCTTGACTTTGTTGTCCTTAAGCCATTTTGTCAAAACTTTGGAAGTATGCTTGGGGTCATTGTCCATTTGGAAGACCCATTTGCGACCAAGCTTTAACTTCCTGACTGATGTCTTGAGATTTTACTTCCATATATCCACACAATTTTCCTTCTTCATGAGGCCATCTATTTTGTGAAGTGCACCAGTTCCTCCTGCAGCAAAGCACCCCCACAACATGATGCTTCCACCCTCGTGCTTCACGGTTGGGATGGTGTTCTTCGGCTTGCAAGCCTCCCCCTTTTTCCTCCAAACATAATGATGGTCATTAAGGCCAAACAGTTCTATTTTTGTTTCATCAGACCAGAGGACATTTCTCCAAAAAGTACGATCTTTGTCCACATGTGCAGTTGAAAACTGTAGTCTGGCTTTTTTTATTGCGGTTTTGAAGCAGTGGCTTCTTCCTTGCTGAGTGGCCTTTCAGATTATATCGATATAGGACTCATTTTACTGTGGATATAGATACCGTGGTCCCGTTTCCTCCAGCATCTTCACAAGGTCCTTTGCTGTTGTTCAGTGATTGATTTTTACTTTTCACACCAAAGTACGTTCATCTCTAGGAGACAGAACACGTCTCCTTCCTGAGCGGTATGACGGCTGCGTGCTCCCATGGTGTTTATACTTGCGTACTATTGTTTGTACAGATGAACGTGGTACCTTCAGGCGTTTGGAAATTGCTCCCAAGGATGAATCAGACTGAGGTCTGATTTCTTTAGATTTTCCCATGATGTCAAGCAAAGAGGCACTGAGTTTGAAGGTAGATCTTGAAATACATCCACAGGTACACCTCCAATTGACTCAACTTATGTCAATTAGACTATCAGAAGCTTCTAAAGCCATGACATCATTTTCTGGAATTTTCCAAGCCGTTTAAAGGCACAGTCAACTTAGTGTATGTAAACTTCTGACCCACTGGAATTGTGATAGTGAATTATAAATCAAGTAATCTGTCTGTAAACAATTGTTGGAAAAATGACTTGTGTCATGCACAAAGCAGATGTCCTAACCGACTTAGTTTGTTAACAAGAAATTTGTGGAGTGGTTGAAAAACGAGTTTTAATGACTCCAACCTAAGTGTATATAAAATTCTGACTTCAACTGTAGTTTTGTCGCCGTTTGGAAAGTTTACTGACAAATTTTCAGTTTACATCTGGCATGTCATGAAATGTTTTATACCACATGTACTTAAGTTTGGATGGAAACCTGCTTACTGGTGTGGAACGTTCCTTAGTGTATAGGAAATATCAATTTGGACAAAACCCTCACGTCAACGTCATGGGTGGTGATACGAATTCCATACATGGAAATACCAATATGAGCATTTCATGTTCTATTGCTTATCCCACTGCTATAATACCGATCTGTACCAGGGGTTGGTTTAGAGGTTGGGTTGCCACCCCTGGAACACATATTTCCCCTGGAGGTAGCGGTTCGATCCCCCAGTTCCGCCACTCACACTCTGTACTTCATCCCTGTCATCTTTCTACACATACTCTAATCTACACCTGTCAATAAAAACAAAACTAGGATTATTGCCACCATAAGTGTGTTCTACGCCCTCCCTGTCATCCCAAAAAACTACAAAATACCCCCCCCCCAAAAAAAAAATGTTAAAAACAAAAGCACCATCTCAGTCTGATCTCTCACCAGTGCGTTGAGGTCGTGGCGGTCCAGCGCTCTGCTGTGGATGATGTCTCTCTGCAGCACGATGAGCAGGAAGAGGAGGCCCAGCATCACGTAACCAAGGTTACTCAGTATGTTGTTGAAGGCACTGCACACCAGAGGGTAGAGAATGGATGTCATGGATGACAGAAGTCATACATTACATGCCCAGCCATAGGTGTTTCCCCTTATTACACACACACACACACACACCTCAAATTCCCCAGGGGGTGTGCACACAGGAAGTTGTAGTAGCAGATGTCCTGATTTCCCGTCACGTTGACAACCTGGAGGAGAGAGGAACATGTCAACAACAATACACTACCCACCCACCCACCACGTGTGGATTTGAGTCATATCTACTCACTCGAAGCCAATTCCTTTACACACTACAAATGCACTCGTTGTAACTCTGTAATAATGTAGCTATAACTCTGTAATAATGTAGTAAATCCGCAGTTGGAGCGTGAGTGAGGGTAGCACACAGTACCGTTTGATAAGTGATGACCAGCTGGATGACAGGGAGGGCATAGAACACACCTATGGTGGCAATATTCCTGAGGAGAGGAACACTGACATTAACTGCCATGACACTGACAGTTGTATGATTACTGTACAATCCGACTGATACAAAACAAACCTACACCCTATATCCAAAGAAGCAATTGTTATCATGCATTTGACTAAAGTACTGATAGAGTGGAGGGTGCCAGAGGGTTATAGCCCACAGCATTGATGTACAGAATTTGAGGCAACTCTCCGTCCCACTCACCAGAAGTAGATCTGGTACTTTTTACTCAGAACCCTCTTGTCCTTGCGAGCGAGGTCCGACACACACAGGTACTTCTGCAAAAGGACAAGCGACCACAAAGAGTTTCATTGGGAGGGAAAAAGTCAACAAAAACAACAGAGGATAAGGATAATATTGAGTGATGCACAGGGGAGGAGCAGTAGAGGGGGAAGGGATGGATGAGAGGTAGAAGGGGAGGGATGGAGGAGGGATGGGCCAGACCTTGGTGCGGACGATGTTCTTGTCCGAGTCGATGTCGGCCAACGTGTCATAGTCATCCTCCTCTATTGAGCTCAGAGACTCCTGTCGACTACGACCCGTAACGCTCTCCAACGAACGCTCTGAGAGAGGAGGAGACAGAGAGAACAGCAACTACCTTTACAGTATGTCAGTGACTGAGGGTTATATTTTTAGATTTGATTCGTTTTTGTTGGTTTTACAGCTTGGATTTTTTTAAATATGATTTGGGACGTATTCAATAGATTGGTGGTTCTGGCCAAAGACGCATTCCTGATAATCACAAAATGTATCATTGAAATTGTTCTCGACATTCCATCTTTATCTCTGCGTACAGTCAAACATGATTGTTGACCATATGTGATCGTTTTGGTCGCCGTCTGTGGTCATCAGAGTATTAAATTACATCAAAAGGCGGATAGATCTTGAACACATTCCGAATTGATTGACATGGTGGTGATTTATACAGTGAAGGGATGCGATTGGCTGGCTGATTAAGGCAGTGAGTGTCACCAATGCAGATGGCTACGTGGTGGATGGCAGTTAGGAATGGTCTGCGTTTCAAAGTCTCCTGTCCTGATAAACAAACAAAGATAAACCAATAAGAAACAAGAGCACTCCGCAGCCCTCCAATCAAGAGCCAGTTTGGTGGTGAAATTCTGTGCAACATTACTTGAAGACAGATGTTGTGCCATGTGGACCCCATTGTATGTATTTGCACATCTGTGTGTGTACAGTATTAGAGTGTATGTGTCTAATTATGCGTCTGTATTTGATCATCTTGCTCCATACCCATGTATCCGTAGTTGGCATCTGATGCTATGCTGTCTGTGATGGCCTCTGAGCTCAACGTGCTGGCGTTGTCCGCTGTAGAAACAATAGCAGAGAGAAACAACATTGAAGAGGGCTTGAAGTGGTGTAAGTATTCACTTTGGCTGTGTCCCAACTCTCTCTCCTTCCTCCCAAAGTGTTCACTTCCTTCCCCCCGCTGATTCAAAGGAAATGACTGGCAAAAGAAATATGGTGAAAAGTGCAACTAGTCCATGACTCCCCCAATCCAATGCTTTTAGAATTGTGGGAAGTAGTGAAGGAGTGCACATTCACGAGGAGACTCTTGTGCAGAAACAAAATCAACGAGACACACAGCAGAACTGGAACAGTGAAAGCCCTGTCTTACCCAGCTAGCTACACTGATTGTCAATATTTAACTCAAAACCTTTCAAAACATTGTCATACTTGTAATGTAAATGAGCACACACACACACACACACACACACACACACACACACACACACACACACACACACACTCACCAAAGGAGCCATATTCATAGGGGGAGACTGGAGTCACACCTGGCTTTCCTGTGATAACAGGTAGAGATCATGTCACAAACACACACCAAACACATGCAACAATATTAGTTAGTAGTCTACACACAACCACAGCATCGAGATGAACGGTTAGTCAGAGAGGATACACCATGCCCTGTGGGCTCAGAGACAATGTTGAAAGTGAGGCAAGGGTTAATGCACAGGTGCTAATCAGTAGGTGTGAGTCCAATGGGAGAAAAATAAGTCAATTTCAGTCAAACTCCCATTGGAACCAAACCACCGTAGTAACCATAATATCATGGCCATGGTTGAATCATATTAGTCATCCCCCACCATGACAAGGGTTTTTGTGACTGGAAAATGCTGTGAAGTCAGGCAACTCAGGAAGTGAACTGAAATTTGAAAAAGGGGGTTCTATTTTCAATGACTCCTCAATAAAACTGAGGAGGAGAATACATTGATTTCAAATGTTATTCCATATTTTAAATTTAAATCACTTCCCGATTTCAAATTGACACCCAACCGTGGTGAAGGTCATTTACTAGCCATGCTCCCAGATCATACTGGTGATAATGACTGTGAGATGGGTGTAACTATTTATATAGCGTGCACGAAGGGTAATAAGTAGTGTGACATTGTGAGAGAAGCTCAGACACAGGCAATATCTCACAACTCCAACGCCATTCTTACCCAGTAGAGAGGCTGAGCCAAAGAGTAGCATGGGGAGAAAGCATGGGGAGAAAGCGAGACAAGTTCAACACACAAAGACATAGAAAACCTAGAGAAATAGATCAGTAATCCTTTATCCGATGGGGCAACTGTTAATGGTTCGCATCCATCTTAAACTCGTTTTTAAATCTTAAATACACAGTTAGTTCTCTTCACTGTACACCTCTCTGGAAAAAAAAAATACAACGGAGTGTGCCGTTGTGGTGGGTTGCTGGGATACCTGTCTCAGCGGGCGACATGTCCGCTGGGTTCAGAAGCCCCTCCCTCCTCCTGTGCATCCTGACCAGAGAAAAGACCCAGAGAGAAAGAGAGACACTTGAGTTCCAAAGCTTCTATGAAAGTGTATGAAATAATGTACTTACTGTATATGACAGTGAAGCGAACGACAGACCTCTTGTTCTCCACACAGGCCACCAGGA
Source organism: Oncorhynchus keta (assembly GCF_023373465.1). Taxonomy (NCBI): domain Eukaryota; kingdom Metazoa; phylum Chordata; class Actinopteri; order Salmoniformes; family Salmonidae; genus Oncorhynchus; species Oncorhynchus keta. The sequence goes on along the minus strand of NC_068438.1, from coordinate 12,138,347 downwards.
AGGTGAGCAGGTAGAAGGAGAGGAAGATGCCCAGGCAGAACAGCATGCCCATCACGTACACATCCGCTGAGACGGAGAGAGGGAAGAGGGAGAAAGGAAGGAGAGAGGAAGAGATGTTAGAGAGAAACAGAAAGGGAAAGAGAGAGGGACATGAACACTTCTCTCTGCTACATTGGGAATGATGTACTGTTTGGCCCGCCTGGCTGAGTGACTCACAGCTGATGGCGGGCGAGACGACCACGTCCAGAGTTTTACTGCGGTTGCCGGCATCAATGAGTTCATCTGGACGGAGGGGGTAGAAGCGCAGGGGACCCCCACATGCCTCGTCCTCTGTCTTCACCACCACCACCACATAGAAGCTGTTACTGGGGAAGTCCTTCCTCTGAGAGCCACGAGAGAAAAGGGGAGAGGGAGAGTAGATGAAATGGTTGCCCATTGTGGCAAGTGAGTTGTAAACATTTATTTATTGATCAATTACTTGATCTCTACAGTGTGTGTGTGTGTGTGTGTGTATGTGTGTGTGTATTCTACCTGGACAGTGATGGCAGCTGTCTTGGTCATGGTTTGATACATTCCAATGAAGGCCACGTTGTTATCCAAGTCATACACTGGGCACTGATAAGGTAGAACACAGCATTTAGCAATCAGAGAGGAACGAGTGTCTGTCTGTATGTGTGTGTCTGCCTGTCTGTCTGAGCAGAGAACAGGTGCAGTCACGGCTAATGTGGTTTCCATGGCAACAGGCACCTCTGCACTCCCCATCAAGTGTGTGGAATGGAGATTTCTATATTGGCCAACCTTTCAGGGACACCCCCAATGTGAGCCATTACACACCAGACAGAGCTTTACATAGCGTTTTAGTAACGCCTCTCTTTCACAGCTTTAAGCTGCTTTAGGGTAAATCCTGTGCATTTCCCAAGTTCATTCACAGCTGTCTAGTGGTTGCTGGGGTGCTCAGAATGAACTCAACACTGCCCTTGTGTGGTGAATCGGAGGCTAGCCATTGGAGACAGGCTGAGGGAACCACAGTTCAGTGATGTCATGTGAGGTCAGTGGATGCAGGTTGATGTAAGGTCATGGCTGTATTCATTAGGGTACACCATAGCAAAATGTTTTGCAACAGAAAACTTAAACAACTGTTTATTTTAGCGTTTCTGAACAGTTATCCCCGTTTCAGTTTGCTTACTTCCGATTGGTCTCGAACAGAGTTGTGAACTCAATGTCACATGACTTGAGACTCTATATAAAATAAAATAACTTGAGACTTGACTTGGAGCCTCAAGACTCGGGACTCGACTTTTGACTTGAGACTGATGACTTGAATTTTTCTGGCCAGGTTTTGTATTGTTTTGTCTGTCACTAATTTTGTGGAAGAGAGTCTACATCGATTATTCCACATGCAGCCAGAGACAGTACCCGCAGCATTGCCCTCGCAAAAAACTCTGCCACAGATTGGCTAGTGAAACGCACACTCGGCACTCTGACTGGATCAGCAAACTGTCAATCAACACAGGTTGGGTGATCTAGCAAACATACTGCTGATTTGCTGTACAAGCTATAGGATCAGGTGCAGCGCAAACATCAAACTGTAAATAAATAAATCTGCACCTCCAAAAATTGTTCAGTGATCAAGAATTTGAACTGCTTACATTGCAAGCTAATCAGAAATGGGGCAACAATTACTAGCATAAGCCTACAGGTCTTTAGGTATGTAACAATTGCTTTAACTTGTGAAGATTGCATTTGGGATTTGTTGTGAAAATGAATTATTACTGTGGCGAAGACGCACAATAGGCGCGGCTCTTCACTTACGCTCTCCAAACTTGTTTATTTATTTTCATTTTTAATTTAACCTTTATTTAACTAGGCAAGTCAGTTAAGAACAAATTCTTATTTACTTATAATGACAGCCTGTTTGATAGGACTACGATACATTTTAATTTAGCCAACCATTTCTTACCCCATTTCTTACCCTCAGTGGAGTGATGCTTATTTAATTCAATGTATGGTTTCCTTTGTTCATAACCGGAGTTCCGTATCTGTGTCCTATGGCCGCGTTCAAAACAACTGGAAACCCGGAACTCTCCGACTTCAGTGCGTTCAAGACAATTGGGAACTCGGGCCTCTTTCACTAATGTCATGATTTGACCTCAGATTTTTTGGAGTTCCCAGTTGTCTTGAAAGCACCATTAGTCTCTGTCATTCTGGTTGTACATAATAGGAGCGTGCAAGGCCTCATAAAATAGGCTTTGGAGTCAGAACGTTGAATAAGATCAAATGACTGTTCCATGTATGCATGGTGTTGAAATATCATTAATAATCATTAGCTCTGAGTAAGAGAAATGTAGCGATGTGGAAACGGCCTTTTACATTGTAAAACCAGTTTATTGGTTGTAATTGCCAAATTGGGTAATTGTATGGTCCTGGGGGCCAAGTGCTTGTATTATTTATGCAGAGGCCTACCTGTTTGAGCTCCTGTTAGACAGAATCGACTTGGTTTCTCAAGGGGAGGCTGTACAGTCTTGCCCTCTACCTGTGTCCATTCAGATAGGACAGGTTAAGCCTGATACAGAGGCTATTTCTTTTGGACTATTGCCCATGTATATTTGGTCAATCTACTTGTATAATTTTGTATGATATGGCACTTTCACCACAGGATCACCAAGACCTGTGAATAAATGTACACGTCAACCTGCCTTGCCTTCTGCTGATGGCATGCCCTCACGACTGCTACAAGGTCTCTATTTTGCAATGACATGAGATTCTTAAAATGTGTCGTAGACAAAATAATGAAAAGGGCTGTCTGGTAGCCTCAATAAATAGACACATATTTGTAGCTGAACAAGTCGTTGCATGTATAGATTTTTTTTTACTTGACTTGAGACTTGAAAACGTATGACTTGATCTTAGAACGCACGACTTGGGACTTGACCCGTTCTACTTGGGACTCGAACCTTGTGACTTGGCCCCACCTCTGGTGCCTAATGAACAGGTTTGGTCAAGTTAGTTTACCTGGATGTCCTGAATGGACATGACAGAGCACGGGAAGGTCATCTCAGAGTTGACCTTAACGATGGCCGTGTCCACTCCGTCAGGGAACACATATTTGAAGTACTGAGAGAGAAAAACAGAGTTAGAATAAAAAAAAGTTCACATATATATTGGAATTAAGTCCTAAATCAGCCGAGTGAAAGAAATATATATATATTAAAAAAAAGAAATTCAAACAATCTTCCTAACAATACTATTCTATTATGTTGATAGATCTACCGTTTTGAAAGGGCAAATCTTGCTTCGAATACAAACGCACAACATGTGCACACACAAAATGTATGACGTAACAATATACATTTTCTAGTGTCTCTTTCTCTCCATCTCTGTCACGCAACAGCTCAACAGATCAGGCACACACATTTGTTTTTTAAATATCAATCCCCTCGTTGGCCCTGGCCTTTAGACTTAGGCACAGTAAAGAGGTAGTACCCAACCGTCTTCTCCACCCACGCACACATCTCATGGTCACGTGCAGTATAAGGGTTTCACGGGAAATATGCTATGTGCGTATGTACGCACGTGTGCATCGGTGTGAGTGGCTATGTTTCTTACCTGGGGTTGGGATGGTGAGGCAGTGAAGCTGAACTTTTTGTCTGTACTGTAATGAAGAAGACGAGAAACACTCAACAAATACAACAGCCATATTAGCCAGTCAGGTCACATATACAGTACGCCATCTCTACTCTATGAGTGATGCTGCTACACAGGGTGTCTCTTGGCTTGCTGTAGAGATAGGCAGTCACGAGTGTGTGTATGCAAAAAGGCCGCATTCAATGCAAATTAGACCAGCTCTACACAGTTTCATAATAGTGATGTAAAATATGATGACTCAGAGTATTGAATACGTACTGCTGTGGGAGGCATGTAAAGCTCTACAACCAGATATCATGTATTCGCTCAGCTAGCTAGCATGAAGCTAATGATCCCTGATGAAGATGACTCACTGCAGGGTGAAGCTGTCCACGCGGCTGATCCTCAGCTGGTAGTGGGTGCCCAAGCTGGACAGGGTGGACACGTCCACAAAGAAGTACTGGGTCTCAGAGAGGGTGCGGGTGGGGGGTTGGCAAAGTGTTCGGCCCACATGGGCATAGGGGTACTTCCTCTGGTACCTGTGGGGGGATTTTCATTGAGGTCTTTTATAAAGGGAGACCTGGCCAAGAGAGTAACTCAATATACAAATCATGATCACATACTTGGGCTCATAGAACTGAAAAGGCTTATATTAGACTAGGGTCACATCCAAAATTGCACCACTTTTGAGCAGGCTCCATAGGAAATGTAGGGTGCCATTTCATAAGCCATTTTTAGGCTGAACTAAACAACCATGACCATTGCAGCAGCCCGCTCATAACAGTTCCTATGGACGGTAAATGATAAGAACAGGAGGATAAGAAGAGCCACTGCTAAAAAAGGGACTGAATTGGCCTGTTGAATTGTGTCAACTACAGTCCCACAAAAAACAGTGTTAATGACAGAAAAACCAACAATTTCCCAAAACACAACAACCTAGCTAGTACTGTAATTATAGCTAGTGTCTATGGGAAAGTAGGCCTATGCTTTATGTGGAAGTGAAAGCTCAAGGTACAACGATGACTCACTCTCAACTAGATGGCTTTACCACCTGACACAGGTGTTCTGGTATTGCGCAAGTCCGTGGATTATGTTACGCCATGAAAGACGTTCCCCAAACATGGTCCTCGCGACCCCAAGGGGTGCACGGTTCGTAATTAAAAAAAATATATATTTTTTTAAATGTGCACCACTTGGGGTCCAGAAGACAGAGTTTGGAAAAACCCTGGGCTACTGTATAATATAACAAATTATACACTGATCCAACAGGTAGGTTCTGCATGCAGGCTAAACACTTAGACCTAGGCTATATCATATAATAATTAGGGAGGGCTTATATAGTCCTGTTTGACTGTATGTACAAGTGGGTACCCTGTACAGGTGTGAAGTGAAAGTGTTTTTTTTTTGCATATTCCATTGAGACACCCTCGGAGAGTGGGGTCACGGCCAGGGATCAGCCATTATTGACTGCAACTCTGGAGCAATAAGGGCTAATTGCCTTGCTCAAGGGAAGAATGGCAGATGTTTACCTCGTTGGCTCGGGGATTCAAACAGCAACCTTTCGGTTACTGGCCAAAACAGGATTTGCTGTTTTATTTTCATGTCTTATTGCCCTGCCGTCACTCCCTTCAGTTAACCCATTCAGTACTTCTACTGCACATCTCTCTGTACTGTTTATAATACAGTGAGCTCCAAACGTTTATGGACGGTGACACTTTTTTGTTTTGGCTCAGTACTCCAGCAATGAGGGGAAATTATACATTGACTATGAGGTTAAAGTGCAGACTGTCAGCTTTAATTGTAGGGTATTTTGATCCATATTGGGTGAACCGTTTAGAAATTACGGCACTTTTTGTACATAGTCTCCCCATTTGAGGGGACCAAAAGTATTGGTACAAAGGGTATTAAAGTAGTCAAAAGTTCAGTATTTGGTCCCATATTCCTAGCATACAATGATTACATCAAACTTGCGGTTTGTGTTGGTTGTGTTTCAGATTATTTTCTTCCCAATAGAAATGAACGTTAATAATGTACTGTCATTATGGAGTCACTTTTAAGAATATAATATGTTTTTAAACACTTCTACATTAATGTGAATCCGACCATGATTACGGATTAACCTGAACGAATCGTGAATACTGATGAGTGAGACACCATACTCCCAAGACATGATAACCTCTCATTCATTCATTATAATAACAGGGGAGGTTAGCATTTTGTTGGGGGGTATGATATTTGTGCATCTGTAACTTTCTCACTCATCATTATTCACAATTCATTCAAGATGATCCGTAATCATGGTATCAGCCACACTAATGTAGTGTTAAGAAACATATTATATTCTTATTTACAATAAAACTGACTCCAAAATGACACAATACATTATTTACCATTAATTTCTATTGGGTACAAAATAATCTGAAACCAAAACAAACTGCAAATGCATTCAACAAGTTTGTAGAGTCACAAGCTGGATGTAATCATTGCGTGCTAGGAGCCAAAACAGAGCCAAGACAAACAAAAAAATGTGTCACTGTCCCAATACTTTTGGAGCTCATTGTATCTTCACCCGTGAATAAGCCAATATCTAGCCTACATAATGAAGAGAAACACAGCAAAAACAGACCCAAGGAGAAACAAAACCTCTACAACATCTAGGCTACACACCTTCAGTTGTTTTCTTTGACTGAACAATTGAATACCAAAGCACAACCACGTATTGCGCTTCCCTTCCACTCTAGATTAATATGGCCAGCTGTATATTGACATAATGAATTATGGTGACATAATACAGGGACAGGACCAGGATGTATCAGGGTTGCGTTCAGTAGGGCACAACTTTGTAGATAGAAATGTCCTGTATAGAGCCGACTTGAGTCCTTATTCTACATGTCAAACGATGTATGTTTTTTCTACATAACACATTGCTTCTGTCCGAACGTTCCACAACATTGTGTCCTACTGAAAGTGCCCCCAGGTGTGCCAGTAGGGTAGGCTACTCACAGTCCACGCAGTATGAGGGGGACCTGGAAGGACAGCACGGCCTGCTTCTGTCTGACCACAAACAGGATGGGACTGCTCTCTGCCCCCTCCGACAGTACATCCACAGTCACACGGACCCCCTCCGTCTGCCAGGGCAGGGAGAGAGAGGGGGAGAGGTTTAGAGAAACTCACGGAATCGAAGTAAAAACGACAGTACATACATACACATATACACACACACACGTTTTGTATTGATCACTTTTTGCAATCTTATTTTACCATAAAACCAAATTAGGCTAGTCATAGCAAGACAGCTGTTCAGTGTTCTTCAATCCTAGTACTGGGGACGGAATGCGCAGGTTTAATTCCAGCCCAGTACTAACATGATTAGTTGAAACAGGTGTGTTAGCAATAGGCAGCAACAAACGCCAGAACGTGGAGGTCTGTGAAAAGCAGGTTCGAAGAACAAAGTGGGATTTGTGACCTGAACTATGTACTCACCTTGTTTCGGGAAACGGTGTGATTGAAGGCGTAGATGGTTTGGTTGTCACTCGTAACTGTATCGTTGTAGGTAACATCAAACTCTGCATCCTTTTGGACCACCGTTTTACTTTCTGCCCGTGCGCACCGCAAGTGGGTCACACATAACAACAACAGGGCCACATAACCAAGCCGGAACAAGACTGAAACGGGGCCAAATTTACAACAGCTCCTCAAAACCATTTCCTTGCGATTTGTCAACAATAGCTGTGCTAGCTGATCAAAACGACCTAAATGCACTTACTGACACGTTGGATGATAATAATAACAATGAATGGCAAACCTACCTAACGTTAGCTAACTAGACTAGAGCTCAGTTGTAATGTATCATTCACAACAACAGAACAGTTGATTGCGAACGACTAGCTAGTGAGATAATCTAGCCAGCAAGCTACATTTGCTTGCTAATGATTAATGTATTACATTGACACCGCTCCTCCTGTTTCACCATCACCAGCTGGCAAGCTAACCACTCCTCGCTACTGCGACGTAAACTAACTAGCTAGACGATAACAACACAGCTACTACTCGCTAGCTAGATCCCGAATGATTTAATGTCCGCGGTTTTTTACAGCTAATGTCATCCGCATTTTATCATTTAAGTTGACATATGCCTGTATAGTGTTGATCATATCGAGTATCGTAAAGTGAACGTTGTTTGCATCTGTTGAATCGACTGACCACGTTTGAGGTGTTAAATCTGTGTCACCCACTCCCTCCCACCGCACGCAGAAAAAAAAACAAGAACGGCGTAATGAGGTCATTCTTTACGCCCCAAGCATAGAAATAGAATGCATATTAATTAATTTATTATTTAACTAACAAATTCTTATTTACAATTACGGCCTACCAAAAGGTATTCTGCGGGGACGGTGTCTGGGATTTTTAAAAAAAATACAATATACATATAGGACAAAACACACATCACAACACTACATAAAGACAGACCTAAGACAACAACATAACAAGGCAGCAACACATGACAACACAACATGATAGCAGCACAAAAACATGGTACAAACATTATTGGCCAAAGTCAACAGCACAAAGGCCAAGAAGGTAGAGACAACAATGCATCATACAAAGCAGCCACAACTGTCATTGAGAGTGTCCATGATTGAGTCTCTGCATGAGGAGATTGAGATAAAACTGTCCAGTTTGAGTGTTTGTTGCAGCTCGTTTTAGTTGCTAGCTGCAGCGAACTGAAAAGATGGATGTGTGCGCTTTGGGGACCTTTAACAGAATGTGACTGGTGTAAGGAAGTGCTATTTCTTATGCAGGTGACCAGCTTACTGCTATTGCATTGTTATAACTGAGACAACACATAGCAACGTATTTTCACAGTAAAGCATGTTGGGTCCCCTACAGGATAGCTCCCACACGCACACACACTAACTGCCAGGCCAGCGCACACACACTAACTGCCAGGCCAGCGCACACACCAAATCTCCTTTCTTGACGAACATTGTGTGACGGCGGGATTCTGGAGTGACGGACGGCCCAGCTGAGCCAATGCAAGAAGACTACCTCCAGCCTGAACCAATCCGAAGAACCGATCTTCTAGAATCAACCTACTTTCTGTTCTGTATAAATTGTGTGTGTAACGGTTAACTCTTTCTTTTTTCCTGCTGGTTCTGTGCGAGCTAACGGAAGGGCCGTAATTACGCTGTACCAGATATCTTTACTCTGAATAAACTGTCGCTTGTCGTACAATTTTACCACCTTGTCTGAATCGATCCTTGACCCGCTCACCCTTCTACATATCCTTTTATCAACACTGGCAGAATGGGTGTTGTATTTTTTAAATGTAATATTTGTTTAAATTTCACCTTTATTTAACCAGGTAGACCAGTTGAGAACAAGTTCTCAATTGCAACTGCGACCTGGCCAAGATAAAGCAAAGCAGTTCGACACATTCAACAACACAGAGTTACAGATGGAATAAACAAACATACAGTCAATAATACAGTAGAAAAAAGTAATATACAGTGTGTGCAAATGAGGTTAGATAAGGGAGGTAAGGCAATACAATAGGCCATAGTGGCGAGGTAATTACGATATAGCAATTAAACACTGGACTGATAGATGTGCAGAAGATGAATGTGCAAGTAGAGATACTGGGGTGCAAAGGAGCTAAATAAATAAATACAGTATGGGGATGAGGTAGTTGAATGGGCTATTTACAGATGGGCTATTTACAGGTGGGCTATGTACAGGTGCAATGATCTGAGAGCTGCTCTGACAGCTGGTTCTTGAAATTAGTGAGGGAGATAAGTCTCCAGAGATTTAAAAATATATATTTTTACATGTTTTTTTTGCAGTTTGTTCCAGCATAGGGGCGGCAGGGTAGCCTAGTGGTTAGAGCGTTGGACTAGTAACCGGAAGGTTGCAAGTTCAAATCCCCAAGCTGACTAGGTACAAATCTGTCGTTCTGCCCCTGAACAGGCAGTTAACCCACTGTTTCTAGGCCGTCATTGAAAATAAGAATTTGTTCTTAACTGACTTGCCTAGTTAAATAAGGGTAAAATAAAATAAAAATAGAACTGTAAGGAAAGGCGGCCAAAGGAGGAATTGGCTTTGGGGGTGACTGGAATTGGCTTTGGGGGTGACCAGTGAAATATACCTGCTGGAGCGTGTGCTGCTATGGTGACCAGTGAACTGAGATAAGGTGGGGCTTTACCTAGCAAATATATTTGTAGATGACTTGGAGCCACTGGGTTTGGCGACAAGTATGAAGCGAGGGCCAGCCAACGAGAGCGTACAGGTCGCAGTGGTGGGTAGTATATGGGGCTTTGGTGACAAAACGGATGGCACTGTGATAGACTGCATCCAATTTGTTGAGTAGAGTGTTGGGAGGCTATTTTGTAAATGACATCGCTGAAGTCGAGGATCGGTAGGATAGTCAGTTTTACGAGGGTATGTTTGGCAGCATGAGTGAAGGATGCTTTGTTGCGAAATAGGAAGCCAATTCTAGATTTAATTTTGGATTGGAGATTCTTAATGTGGGTCTGGAAGGAGAGTTTACAGTCTCACCAGACACCTAGGTATTTGTAGTTGTCCACATATTCTAGGTCAGAACCGTCCAGAGTAGTGATGCTGGATGGGCGGGCAGGTGCAGGCAGCGATCGGTTATAGAGCATGCACTTAGTCTTACTTGCATTTAAGAGCAGTTGGAGGCCACAGAAAGGGGAGTTGTATGGCATTGAAGCTCGTCTGGAGGGTTGTTAACACAGTGTCCAAAGAAGGGCCAGAAGTATACAGAATGGTGTCGTCTGCGTAGATGTGGATCAGAGAATCACCAGCAGCAAGAGCGACATCATTGATGTATACAGGGAAGAGAGTCAGCCTGAGAATTCAACCCTGTGACACCCCCATAGAGACTGCCAGAGGTCAGGACAACAGGCCCTCCGATTTGACACACTGAACTCTATCAGAGAAGTAGTTGGTGAACCAGGCGAGGCAGTAATTTGAGAAACCAAGGCTGTTGAGTCTGCCGATAAGAATGTGGTGATTGACAGAGTCGAAAGCCTTGGCCAGGTTGATGAATACGGCTGCACAGTATTGTCTCTTATCAGTTATGATATTGTTTAGGACCTTGAGCGTGGCTGAGGTGCACCCATGACCAGCTCGGAAGCTAGGAGAAGGTATGGTGGGATTCGAAATGTCGGTGATCTGTTTGTTAACTTGGCTCTCGAAGACATTAGAAAGGCAGGGTAGGATAGATTTACAGTATATCACAAAAGTGACTACACCCCTCACATTTTTGTAAATATTTAAGTATACCTTTTCATGTGACAACACTGAAGAAATTACACTTTGCTACAACGTAAAGTAGTGAGTGTACAGCTTGTATAACAGTGTAAATTTGCTGTCCCCTCAAAATAACTCAACACACAGCCATTAATGTCTAAATCGCTGGCAACAAAAGTGAGTACACCCCTAAGAGAAAATGTCCAAATTGGGCCCAAAGTGTCAATATTTTGTGCTGTACACTCACAACTTAGAAAGGCCTGCTCGCTGAAGTGTTTCAGGGAGCGTTTGACAGTGATGAGGGTTGGTCATTTGACCGCAGACCCATTACGGATTTGGGTGAAGGAGAAATGTCGGAGGCTTGGGTGAGTTGCTGTGGGGGGTGCAGGGCTGTTGACCGGGGTAGGGGTAGCCAGGTGGAAAGCATGGCCAGCCATAGAAGAATGCTTATTGAAATTCTCAATTATTGTGGATTTATCGGTGGTGACAGTGTATCCTAGTCTCAGTGCAGTGGGCAGCTGGGAGGAGGTGCTCTTATTCTCCATGGACTTTACAGTGTCCCATAACTTTTTTGAGTTTGTGCTACAGGATGCATATTTCTGTTTGAAAAAGCTAGTTAGCTTTCCTAACTGCCTGTGTATATTGGTTCCTAACTTCCCTGAAAAGTTGCATATCACAGGGGTTATTTGATGCTAATGCAGTACGCCACATGATGTTTTTGTGCTGGTCAAGGGCAGTCAGGTCTCGAGTGAACCAAGGGCTCTATCCGTTCCTGGTTCTAAATTTTTTTGAATGGGGCATGCTTATTTTAGATGGTGAGGAAGGCACTTTTAAAGAATAACCAAGCATCCTCTACTGACATGATGAGGTCAATATCCTTCCAGGATACCCGGGTCAGGTTAATTAGAAAGGCCTGCTCGCTGAAGTGTTTGCTAAGTCAAACGACACCGCTGGTTCTGCTCACACTGCCCTACCCTATGCTCTGACCTCTTTCTCCCCTCTCTCTCCAGATGAAATCTCGCGTCTTGTGACGGCCGCCCAACAACCTGCCCGCTTGACCCTATCCCCTCCTCTCTTCGTCAGACCATTTCCGGAGACCTTCTCCCTTACCTCACCTCGCTCATCAACTCATCCCTGACCGCTGGCTACGTCCCTCCCGTCTTCAAGAGAGCGAGAGTTGCACCCCTTCTGAAAAAACCTACACTCGATCCAACTACAGACCAGTATCCCTTCTCTCTTTTCTCTCCAAAACTCTTGAGCGTGCCGTCCTTGGCCAGCTCTACCGCTATCTCTCTCAGAATGACCTTCTTGATCCAAATCAGTCAGGTTTCAAGACTAGTCATTCAACTGAGACTGCTCTTCTCTGTATCACGGAGGCGCTCCGCACTGCTAAAGCTAACTCTCTCTCCTCTGCTCTCATCCTTCTCGACCTATCGGCTGCCTTCGATACTGTGAACCATCAGATCCTCCTCTCCACCCTCTCCGAGTTGGGCATCTCCGGCGCGGCCCACGCTTGGATTGCGTCCTACCTGACAGGTCGCTCCTACCAGGTGGCGTGGCGAGAATCTGTCTCCTCACCACGCGCTCTCACCACTGGTGTCCCCCAGGGCTCTGTTCTAGGCCCTCTCTTATTCTCGCTATACACCAAGTCACTTGGCTCTGTCATAACCTCACATGGTCTCTCCTATCATTGCTATGCAGACGACACACAATTAATCTTCTCCTTTCCCCCTTCTGATGACCAGGTGGCGAATCGCATCTCTGCATGTCTGGCAGACATATCAGTGTGGATGACGGATCACCACCTCAAGCTGAACCTCAGCAAGACGGAGCTCCTCTTCCTCCCGGGGAAGGATTGCCCGTTCCATGATCTCGCCATCACGGTTGACAACTCCATTGTGTCCTCCTCCCAGAGCGCTAAGAACCTTGGCGTGATCCTGGACAACACCCTGTCGTTCTCAACTAACATCAAGGCGGTGTCCCGTTCCTGTAGGTTCATGCTCTACAACATCCGCAGAGTACGACCCTGCCTCACACAGGAAGCGGCGCAGGTCCTAATCCAGGCACTTGTCATCTCCCGTCTGGATTACTGCAACTCGCTGTTGGCTGGGCTCCCTGCCTGTGCCATTAAACCCCTACAACTCATCCAGAACGCCGCAGCCCGTCTGGTGTTCAACCTTCCCAAGTTCTCTCACGTCACCCCGCTCCTCCGCTCTCTCCACTGGCTTCCAGTTGAAGCTCGCATCCGCTACAAGACCATGGTGCTTGCCTACGGAGCTGCGAGGGGAACGGCACCTCAGTACCTCCAGGCTCTGATCAGGCCCTACACCCAAACAAGGGCACTGCGTTCATCCACCTCTGGCCTGCTCGCCTCCCTACCACTGAGGAAGTACAGTTCCCGCTCAGCCCAGTCAAAACTGTTCGCTGCTCTGGCCCCCCAATGGTGGAACAAACTCCCTCACGACGCCAGGACAGCGGAGTCAATCACCACCTTCCGGAGACACCTGAAACCCCACCTCTTCAAGGAATACCTAGGATAGGGTAAGTAATCCTTCTCACCCCCCTTAAAAGATTTAGATGCACTATTGTAAGTGGCTGTTCCACTGGATGTCATAAGGTGTATGCACCAATTTGTAAGTCGCTCTGGATAAGAGCGTCTGCTAAATGACTTAAATGTAATGTAAATGTAAATGTGTTTCAGGGAGTGTTTGACAGTGATTAGGGTTGGTCATTTGACCGCAGACCCATTACGGATGCAGGCAATGAGGCAGTGATCGCTGAGATCTTGGTTGAAGACAGCAGTGGTGTATTTGGAGGGCAAGTTGGTTAGGATGATATCTATGAGGGTGGCCGTGTTTGCAGATTTGGGGTTGTACCTAGTAGGTTCATTGATCATTTGTGTGCGATTGAGGGCATCAAGCTTAGATTGTTGGATGGCCGGGGTGTTAAGCATGTCCCAGTTTAGGTCACCTAGCAGCACGAGCTCTGAAGATAGATGGGGAGCAATCAATTCACATATGGTGTCCAGCTGCTGGGGGAAGAGGGTGGTCTATAGCAAGCGGCAACGGTGAGAGACTTGTTTCTGGAAAGGTGGATTTTTAGAAGTAGAAGCTTGAATTGTTTGGGCACAGACCTGAATAGTATGATAGAACTCTGCAGGCTATCTCTGCAGTAGATTGCCACTCCGCCCCCTTTGGCAATTATATCTTGTCGGGAAATGTTATAGTTAGGGATGGAAATTTCAGGGTTTTTGGTGGTCTTCCTAAGCCAGGATTCAGACATGGCTAGGACATCCTGGTTGGCAGAGTGTGCTAAGGCAGTGAATAAAACAAACTTGGGGAGGAGGCTTTTAATGTTAACATGCATGAAACCAAGGCTTTTACAGTTACAGAAGTCAACAAATGTGAACGCCTGGGGAATGGGAGTGGAGCTAGGCACTGCTGGGCCTGGATTAACCTCTACATCACCAGAGGAACAGAGGAGGAGTAGGATAAGGGTATGGCTTAAGGCTATAAGAACTGGTCGTCTAGTACGTTCGGTACAGAGAGTAAAAGGAGCAAGTTTCTGAGCGCGATACAATAGATTAAAGGCATAATGTACAGACAAAAGTATGGTAGGATGTGAATAGAGTGGAGGTAAACCTAGGCATAGAGTGACGATGAGAGAGATATTGTCTCGAGAAACATCATTTAAACCAAGTGATGTCACCGCATGTGTGGAAGGTGGAACTGAAGGGTTAGCTAAGGCATATTGAGCAGGGCTAGAGGCTCTACAGTGAAATAAGACAATCACTAACCAGAATAGCAATGGACAAGGCATATTGACATTAGGGAGAGGCATTTGTTGCCAAGTCATCATAGGGGTCCAGTGAGTAGTTAAGCTGGCTAGAGACACGGTGATTTAGACAGCTAGCGGACTGGGGCTAACAAGCTAGCAGAAGGGCCTTAGAGGTACGTTGCGACAGAAGAAGTCTGTTGTAGACTCCTCGTGCAGATCCATCGGCAGACCAGCCGTGATGGATTAGTAGGGTTCCGTGTAGTAAAGGTACCCAGTCCAATTGGCAAAATAGGTGTAGTGGTCCAAGAAATTGTCCAATGGACCTATTCAGCTAACAGTCCAATATGCTCTAGACAGCTAGCGGGCCGCGGATAGCAGGCTAGCAGATGGTCATTCAGGAGACGTCGCGAAGGAGGGGCCTGTTGCAAAAAGAACCCTCGGGCAGATTGCGTCGGTAGTCCAGTCGTGATGAATTAGCTGGGCTTTGTGTAGTAAAAGGGGTCAGGCCAATTGGCAAAATATATATTGTAGCCCAAGGAGTGGATGATGGACCTATGTGGAGAATGAGGGCTGCAGTAGATATCTCAGATAGGGGGTCACTCTAAGAGGGTTTTATAAATAAGCATCAACCAGTGGGTCTTGCGACGGGTATACAGAGATGACCAGTTTACAGAGGAGTATAGAGTGCAGTGATGTGTCCTATAAGGAGCATTGGTGGCAAATCTGATGGCTGAATGGTAAAGAACATCTAGCCGCTCGAGAGAACCCTAACCTGCCGATCTATAAATGATGTCTCCGTAATCTAGCAGGGCTAGGATGGGTCGTCCTTCTGTAGCTCAGTTGGTAGAGCATGGCGCTTGTAACGCCAGGGTAGTGGGTTCGATTCCCGGGACCACCCATACGTAGAATGTATGCACACATGACTGTAAGTCGCTTTGGATAAAAGCGTCTGCTAAAATGGCATATATACATATATATATATCTGAATCAGGGTTAGTTTGGCAGCTGGGGTGAAAGAGGAGCGATTACGATAGAGGAAACCAAGTCTATATTTAACTCTTGCCTGCAGTTTTGATATGTGCTGAGAGAAGGACAGTGCACTGTCTAGCCATACTCCCAAGTACTTGTATGCAGTGACTACCTCAAGCACATAACCCTCAGAGGTAGTAATAATACCTGTGGGAAGAGGGGCATTCTTCTTACCAAACCGCATGACCTTTGTTTTGGAGGTGTTCAAAACAAGGTTAAGGGTAGAGAAAGCTTGTTTGACACTAAGAAAGCTTTGTTGTAGAGCATTTAACACAAAATCCGGGGAGGGGCCAGCTGAGTATAAGACTGTATCATCTGCATATAAATGGATGAGAGAGCTTCCTACTGCCTGAGTGTTGTTGTAAATTGAGAAGAGCGTGGGACCTAGAATTGATCCTTGGGGTACTCCCTTGGTGACAGGCAGTGGCCGAGACAGCAGGTTTTCTGACTTTATACACTGCACTCAGAGACGTAGTTAGCAAACCAGGCCAAAGATCCCTCAGAGACACCAATACGCCTTAGTCGGCCCACAAGAATGGAATGGTCTGCTGTATCAAAAGCTTTGGCCAGGTCAATAAAAATAGCAGCACAATATTGCTTAGAATCAAGGGCAATGGTGACATCATTTAAGACCTTTAAGGTTGCAGTCACACATCCATAACCTGAGCGGAAACCAGATTGCATACCTTAGAGAATACTATAGACATCAAGAAAGCCAGTCAGTTGATTATTGACAAGTTTTTCCAACACTTTTGATAAACAGGGCAAAATAGAAATAGGTCTATAACAGTTAGGATCAGCTTGAACTCTCCCTTTAAATAAAGGATTAACTGTGGCTGCCTTCCAAGCAATGGGAACCTCCCCAGAAAGGACAGACAGGTTACAAAGGTTGGAGATAGGCTTGGCGATGATAGGGGCAGCAAACTTAAAGAAGAAAGGGTCTAAACCATCTGACCCAGATGGTTTTTTGGGGCCAAGTTTCAGGAGCTCCTTTAGCACCTTGGACTCAGTGACTGCCCAAAGGGAGAAACCTTGTAGCGGGGCAGGAGAAAAAGAGGGAGAAGCATCAGGGATAGTTGCATTAGAAGGGGTGGGAGATGAGGAAATGTTGGACGGGCAAGGAGGCATGGCTGAGTCAAATAGGATTCCTGACTTAATGAAGTGGTGATTAAATAGCTCAGCCATGTGCTTCTTGTCAGTAAAAACCACATCATCAACATTAAGGGACATGGGCAGCTGTGAGGAGGAGGGTTTATTCTCCAGGTCTTTAATTGTTTTCCAAAACTTCTTGGGGTTAGACCCACAGAGAGAGAACTGCTCCTTAAAGTAACTAACTTTGGCCTTCAGTATAGCCTGAGTGCACTTATTTCTCATTTGCCTGAACGATAGCCAGTCAGCCTGAGTATGCTTGTGCCAAGCCTTTCGCCAAATGCAATTCTTGAGGTGGAGTAACTCTGCAAGATCACAGTCGAACCAGGGGCTGAACCTGTTTTTAATTCTCATTTTCTTTATGGGGGTGTGTTTGTTAACAATACCACTGAAAATATAAAAAAGAAGGTCCAAGTGTCTTCGACAGAGAGGATCAAGCTGATTTTATACCATTTTACAGAGGCCAGTTCATGAAGGAGGGCTTCCTCATTCAAATGTTTTTGCAAGCTTCTATGACAAATCAGGACAGGTCGTTTCACTGAGCAGCCATTACGAACACAGGCTGTAAAACAGTGATCACTAAGGTCATTACGGAAAACATCAGACTGATACCTATCAGGATTATTTGTGAGGATAACATCGAGGAGAATAGCCTTTGGAGTCATATACCTTGTGGGATTGGTGATAATCTGAGAAAGATTTAGGGAGTCCCATTGCTTTAGGACTTGGTCAGGTGGTTTAAGCATGTCCCAGTTTAGGTCACCTAGCAGGACAAATTCAGACTTAGTGTAAGGGGCCAGGAGAGAGCTTAGGGCAGGTAGGGTACAGGCCGGTGCTGATGGAGGACAGAATTGGTAGAGACAACCGAGCACTGAAGATGATCCTTGGTAAATTGCCACTCCCCCACCTTTTATCTGTCTTGCCGAAAAGGCTTATAACCAGAAAGGATAACATCAGTATTCAAATCACTCTTCCTTAACCACGTCTTAGTAATGACCAACACATCTGGATTGGAGTTATGAACCCACACTTTCAACTGATCCATTTTAGGTAATAAGCTTCTAGTGTAAACATGCAGAAAAACCAGGCTTTTACGAGAGCATAAATCAGTGAAGCAGATATCAGAGCACAAGTCAGAATTGGGGCTCGCAACAGTAGATGTGCCAGGGAGTACATCCACATTTCCAGATATCATCAACAGTAATACAATCAGGGCACAGCATAGGACAGGGAGAGCTCTGCAGTGACGATTTATGACATCTGAATGTGCATCAGATGGCAACAAGATTATATTGTAGCAATTTCATCAGGTAACATGAATACAAAGCCGGTGAGAGGTGGTTAGAATAGGATGGGAGGCCAAAAGTCTGTCTAACCAATAGAGAGTCAGAGTCCTGAGTGTGGGAACAAACAGTATGTCCCACAGTGGGTTAAAGAACATTTGTAGTCAACAAAGTATACAAGAGTCATGAGGCAAATAGCAAAATAGCAAGATGCACAATAAAATAATAAAATATATAACGACTTGGGGCTAGCCATTGTAAGTTCAGAGTCACTCGCCCCAACAGTGCGTGTGTGCTGGAGGTGAGCGAAAGCTCGGGAGAGAGGGGTGAGTGTGGTGGAGGTACCTGTACCAGACAGGGGGAGACAACCAGGGCAGACGGTGAACAGATCGCCAGGTGGAATCCAAGCAGCAGTGCAGCAGACAACGGGAATAGGTGTGTGTCACACCCACTTGGGAGAAGCTTTTATTTCTGGAGGAAGAGATATCTTGTAGAAAATGCCAGTGAATGGTCTTTGAACAGCAGGAGGGGTCTTCAGACGCTTCAAAGACTCCTGACACTTGTTGGGCCAACAGCCCTTTTACTTCACACCTCAGTGCTAATTGAATTTGTATCTGGTCTGTCCTTTCAAGCCTGGGAGCTCAGTTCCAGGTTGGAATGGTGTCCTTAGGTCTCTGCTATTTGTTTGCTAGAGCACCCTCTGTTTAGCTTGGAAAAAGAAAACCTTGGAAACAGTAATCTCTCAGTTAATTTTGGTTAAAATTAGGTTGTAGGTTTGGAGTTTTGATCTGGAGCATATAACCTAATGTACTCCAGTAAATTCTGACATAAGGAATAGATACAACATTCCTTTGAAATAAATCACGTATTAGATATATTATTGTTCTGAGGGAGTAAGGGGAAACACATTTTTCCTACTGGAGAGTCAACTGGACAAAGCGAAATTATCTTAAGAAAGTGAAGTTTGACTGGGTACACATGCGCGTTGCAGATGGAATACATCAAAGACTATAGCGAGCTCTAGTGGCGCTATCTGGCTATCTACTCCGATTTCAGAGCGCTCTCGTCTAAGTGAATAACTGATGAATTTACAAACTCTCAACACCCGTTGAATTTGGCCGCTGTCTGTAAATATCAGCAAAAAAGCTTAATGAAAGTGTTGCCAGCAGCACAGTTACAGTCACCACTCAGGATAACAATGAAAACAGCCAAACCAGCTCTGCTAGGGCAAGTAAAATGGTGTTCTCTGATTTGTTTGACAGTAGCTAACAAGCTAGCTAACATTAGCCAGTTACTTGAGCGTTCTCTGTCACTCCAGAGTGAATTTACGAACGCAGCCATAGGTGTCACAAGAGATGAACAATTGTCATAATGAAAAACAACACGTCTGCATTCGAACGTTGACTTTGTCAATTCTGTCTGTTGTGAAAAGGTATGGTTATTACCACACAAATACCTGCTTGCTAACAAGGTCAAAGAGGTCTCTTTCAGAACTATACACAAGTATTTTCCTGTGTTGAGCATCCAGAAACATTTTTGCATTTATGTTGGCATTGTCTACATGTAAAGGGATTATGGCAAGATATTTGTAGATTTATAATTGATAATATTCTTGATTAATTTAGTTTATTATGGGAGCATGTGCTGCTCAGTTTCCTTAACTATAATAACGATAAAGTAAAAAAAAATACCTCTGACATTTAATTTTGCTAAAGGGAAAATTTTATATTCATAAATATAAATTCACAAATAAAAAAACCTCTTCCTTGTTTTCTGTAAGGAGTTTGAGACCATTCTACATTATTCGAATGAGAAAGCTGTAAAAGCAGTCAATATAAGGCCTTTGCATAATCTGTAGTTTGTTGTACCCCCTCGCATATATGTTGTTCTTGTTTGTTTGTATATTTCCTGTAGGTATACTGGTGTTTTGTGCAAAAAAATATATTATAAAAACATAGAATTCAAAGAACCAGAAAGTTTATCATAACACTGTCAAAAATGTCTTGGCATCAAAAATGCACCCATTTCCAGAATATTATGATTGCCAAATACTGCACAATTTAAACACTCCCCCTCGCAAACATCTGTAAATATTGAACCATAAAGTGTTCCTTCCTGTGTACTTAAGCTAAAATGTTTATTCTATTCTACTGAGGCATTTACTTTATGTTCGAATTCGTATTCTTAACTTAATTTTTTTCTTGTTGTTGCATTGTCGAGAAGGAATCTGCAAGTAAGCATTTCGTTGGACGGTAATACCACGTGTATCCTGTAGGCCGACATACGACTTATAAAACGTAAAACTATAGGGATAATTTATATAATACATGGTCGATAGCAAATGGGAGAGAAAATACATATATTTTATGGATGACCATGCTGCCTTGTTCTGTGGTTGCCATGGCACCGAGAGGCAGAGCGCTCTGCAAATATTGTAAATATAGGGTGCGTTTGTAAATTCAGAGCGTTGTCAGATTGTCTGTTGGTAAATTCAGAGTGTTTTGCCCTCAGCGCGTTTGGAGCGCACACTGGACGCTCTGGCTGAGGAGTAGGGTCGATCCAAGCGTTCTGACCTCACAAAAGCAGTCAAGCACCCAAGCTAACTGGCTAACATTGGCTAGCTTGCTAGCTACTTCAAGACACAATTGAGAGAACAGCTCACTCTGACCCTTTTACTCACCCTAGCAGAGCTGGTTAGTCTGTTTTCATGTTATCCAGAGCATTGGTGACTGTAACTGTGCTGTTGGCAACTATTTAAATACGCTTTTTGCCGACACCGGCCATATATCAACTTGTGTTGAACGTTTGTAAATTCATCAGTTATTCTGCGCTCTGGCACACAGATGAGAGTGCTCTGAAATCGGAGTAGATAGCCAGAGATAATTTACGAACACACCCATAGACAATATAGTAAATCTTTTGTTTTTAAAGCTTTTTATTTATTTAAAAGAAGCATTTCTATCGATTTTTATTGTGTATTTTATTACATTTGTATATTTTTATTTAAAAATGTAATCAACATTTTGGGGTTTGATAATATATTATAGATTAACTTAAATAACTGGTGGTGACCAATTGCAGGACTGATTATGGCAAGCAAGTCAGTTTATTTGGCTTGCTATGATTTGAATGATACCGCAACACCAGATCAACAGCATCGGCTTTTTGGCCCCCTGCCCCAGTTCCTAGAGGGAAGTGGACTGTTGTGTGATGGGATGCAGAAGCTTGCTTCGTAGGGGGCTTTTCTGAAACACTGCTTAGGTGTGGTACTCTTATACTGGTGCTTCTACAGTCTCTGAAGCATCACCAAGGTGGGTGCTACATTTCAGTAGAGGATGAACCAGCCTACCTACGAAGGAGGAGCTGTGACTATCGAAGACGACAAGCTACCCGATGAAGAGCTCTGGCACCTGTCTGTCAGATGTCTCTACCTCCCTGCCTTGCTGTACCATCTATGCTCCCTCCTCTCAAGATACTATCCTTCTGTACTTCCTATAATCTAAAGCTGTGGAAGACTGTCGCCCAAGAACTTCCATATTCCTAAATCTGTTTTATGAAATTGTTTTTTGTTTGTTTATATAACATACATACATACATCTATTATTATTATTTTTGATGAAAACATGACCTAGTGGGGCAGATTACTGTTGGATTTGAGAAGCGCGTTCCCTCACCCTTTTTTGCCTATTCACATCAAAGGCCATAGACCGGTGCACCACTGCTCAGGTTAATAGAACTTCCTCAATGGGAGTGGTAGAGAATACATTCAGGGAAATGCGATGATGCGAAAGCGTATGAATGATGCTATTATGATCAGAGATTTGTATACAAATAGAGTATACACCTTCGTTCGACTATATAAACTATTATTTAAACCATAATGCAACTCACATTAATTTAATTTAGATTAATAGACATATTCTGTGTCCAGGATAAATCATTTAACCTAACTCATTTACACTATCACAGGAACAAGAAAAGTCACAGGTCCTTCATATTATTCCCATAATCCTGGAACTAATCCTGTAATTATTGGAACTCTGTTCATGCGACACATGACTGACTGAAGCCTGTGTACACAGGCCTTTCCTGAAAGAAATTAAGCCTTGCCTGGATGCAGGATGGGTCTTCCACCAGCAGAGGCACTGTTTCCAACTGAACTGCCATGTCATGATCAAATCACAGGCTTTGTAAAGAATTGATGTAGACTAACAGTGAAATGTTTACATATGGCTCCTTTTCCAAAAATGCAGAATTAAAGATGAAGATTTAAAAAATACAAATAAAAAATAGAAATAGTGATACGAGGAATAAATACACAGTGAATAACGAATAGCAATAACAACTAAAAAATAACATGGCTATATACAGGGAGTATTTTGTATTTTATTAGGATCCCCATTAGCTGTTGCAAAAGCAGCAGTTACTCTTCTATAGCCTACATATCAATACATACCAAACTATCGAGATCAAATAGTGGAGAGGCGTTGTGCCGTTTATCTGTTTTTAAAAAAACCAGGCTTGTTGTTTATTTGAGCAATATGAGATGGAATGGAGTTCCATGCAATAATGGCTCTATATAATACTGTATTCTTTCTTGAATTTGCTCTGGATTTGGGGACTGTGATAAGACCCCTGGTGGCTTGTCTAGTGGGGTAAGTGTGTGTGTCAGAGCTGTGTGTAAGTTGACTATGCAAACAATTTGGGATTTTCAACACATTAATGTTTCTTATAAAAAGAAGAAGTGATGCAGTCAGTCTCTCCTCAACTCTTAACCAATAGAGACTGGCATGCATAGTATTTATATCAGCCCTCTTATTACAGTGAAGAGCAAGACGTGCCGCTCTGTTCTGGGCCAGCTGCAGCTTAACTAGGTCTTTCCTTGCAGCATTCGACCACACGACTGGACAATAATCAAGATAAGACCAAAACTAGAGACTGCAGAACTTGCTTTTTGGAGTGTGGTGTCAAAAAAGCAGAGCATCTATTTACTATGGACAGACCTCTCCCCATCTTTACAACCATATGAATCTATATGTGTTGACCATGGCAGAGCACAATCTAAGGTAATGTCAAGTCATTTATTCTCCTAAACTTGTTCAACAGCCACACCATTCATTACCAGATTCAGCTGAGGTCTAGAACTGGAGTTCCACTACCGAATTGATGTGCAGGGGTACAAGGTAATTGAGGTAACTATGTACATAGGTAGGGGTAAAGTGATTAGACAACAGGATTATAGACATTAGCAGGGTATGTGGTGAGTGTGAAAGTGTGTGTTTGTTTGTGTGCGTGTGCATGTTATGTGTATGTATGTGTGTGCATGTTATGTGTGTGTGGGCGTGTGTATGTAATGTGTGTGTGTGTGTGCATAGAGTCAGTGCAGGAGAGTTACTGCAGAAAAGTGTACGTGTGTGTTTATGTTTATTGACCTGGAGGCAAAACTGAACTATTTCCACTAGATGGGCCAGCTGCAAAGTCAAATTTGGCTATATCGTATAAGTTGATGGTCTTAATTTAAGGTTAGAGTTCGGCATTAGGGTTACCAATGTGGTTAGGGTTAAGGTAAGAAATGTTATGACTTTGTCAGCTAGTGATCACTCTGCAGAGATGCCTCCAGAGCAAGATTCATGACAATAAATGGCATCCTGTGATAAATGGGTCTACTAGAGACTTGACTGATCAGCATCCTATTGACAGCCCGAATAGGACAACATCTGAAACTAACCCCAACCTTCTTAACCCTTAAACATACTCCTTACCATAAATTAACCAATTCTGAATTTCAACATTGGTTTTCTGGTCAGTCACATCCCCTTAGTTTTTCCAGAAATAAATAGTTTAATTAATAGGTAATAACAGTGCTGTGTATCTTTGGCAATTTCTCATCTGTTATAATTCATCAGAATAAATATGTTTGTATTATTTTCCTTTCGTCCTTTTCCTTCTTCTTTCTCAACTTATATTTGCTGCCTCTTTAGTTTAACCATCAAAGTAGGAGAGCCTAGATGTCCAATTGCCATCAAATTATTATTATTCTAATTTTTATTATACAACTATGATTTTGTCTTGTGCAAGGAAACATTGTATAATATTGATAAAGGAAATAGATACATTTAGATTCTGGAAAAGGGAATGGCCCTTGTGTGATCTAACATATAAGGTCCCACAGTTGACAGTGCATGTCAGAGCAAAAATCAGCCACGAGGTCGAAGGGATTGTCCATAGAGCTCTGAGACAGGATTCGGTCTTCAACGAGGTTGAAAGTATATTCAGTATATTGAGTTCGTTCCCGTGTTTATTTTGCTCAAGCGGGATTGGACGCCTCGCCATATATTTGATACCCCTGCTGTAGACGATGGATGAGTCATGACATCAAATCAAGTTAAATTATATTTGTCACATGCGCCGAATACAAAGGTATAACGTTAGAATTTACAGTGAATTTTTTTTTACGAGCCCTTCCCAAAAATGCAGTTATAGACCTCCAGGTGTAAACGAACAGAACATCATAAGTGTATTGAGTGTTATTTTGCAGACAATAAAGTATTTTCAGTGTCGATTAGAATGAGTTGAAGTCGAGAGGTTGAATCCATCCAACCATGTGATGTTACACTCGACAGACGTGTGAAACTGCACGGCTGTCTTCCCGGTTATAAACACACACAGACTTGTACTAGTGCATAATGCGCAGTTCTGTCGCCAAGACAACCGTTTCTGTGGATGAAGTCATTGTTACGCTGATAGTTGCTATAGTTACAACCTAGAGAGGGCGCTGCGGAGGGGCTATGTACGTAATATGACGCAGGGTGGGGGCGTGCTCGCGATGCGCGCTGCGCAAGGCTGGTTGTTGTTCCCGCAGAGAGGCGAGAAGATGGCGGCCGTGTCAAGCGGAGGTGCAGCTGGGTCCGCTGCGGCCGGGATTACGCACTCTACCCGACCGGCCCACGCAGGCATGGGCGCCCAGAACCGAGCACAGCCATCCTCTGGGATCAGCCACTCCAATCGACCGGCCGCGGGGTGCATCACCAACCCCGGCCACCCCTCGTCCGGCAGGCCCCCCCTAGCCCGAGTGGGCTACTACGAAATCGAGCGGACCATCGGCAAGGGAAATTTCGCCGTTGTTAAATTAGCAACACACATCATCACCAAAGCAAAGGTAGGATGATTAATACAAGGCTTTTGAAGGAGATCAATTCCAGGTTGTCAACGATTTGTACTAATTTGACTGTTATCGCTGTCACTCTCACCCAGGCTGAAGATTGGGCCTTCGGGCTGAGAGCGAGTAACGTTATAACGGCTAGACCGCTTTTGGTCGCAGTGCGGGGGTGTAAACATGGGGCATCATAAGCAATCATTCGCCTTGTAGTTTTTCACATGATAGAACCAGTTCTAATGTAACAAGGGCAGCGGTGGTGACTTGTCTACGGAGATCTGGGTACCGCTGGGATGAAAGAGAGTAGAGGGGCGCTTCGAGCGTGGACTGCGTTCGTTAACTAACCAGCTATTTTTGGCATTATGTATTAGCTAGGTAGAATCACAAGTATCATGCCATCAGTAGTTTACACGTATCATTTGCAAGCAACTAGATATATATATTTGGGATATTTTGAAGTGAATGCGCCTTTGACAAGTTAGTTAAGTTGGCTTGGTAGTTAACTAAAATAACAATCCTGCTTGACAGGCAGTAAACATATTACTGGCTGGCCATATCTCATCCCTAAAAATGTGTTTACTTACAACGTATTTTCTCACTGAAAAAGCTCATGTTTTTAATTTTCTCATGTTGTATTTATTTGATTTAGTGGTATATTCAGGGCTGGTATTTTAGCTTTAGCCTGTTTATGTGGCATCTCCATTTGAGTATAGGCAGAGGCTATGGGAAAATTTGCAGCCACCGATATGTCATAGCTTATTGATATCCCTTTGAGTGTGCTTATACTGTTGCATAGTGTGGGCGTCTGTAGGCAGATGCTTTGCTGGTGGATAGTCACTGTCCGCTTGACACTTGTTTTTCAATATTGAAACAAAAAATCAATCATAGTAGTCACAACTTTTACCTACATATCATTTCTCATCCTTATAGTTGAGAGACCTTAGCATGGACAGTAAACTACTTTTTTTTAATCCACATTTTGCCTTTACACAAATTACCATTCCATTTTATTTTCCCAGGTATCTTATTGAGAAGTGGTTGCATCCCCCCACACCTCTCTGATTCAGAGGGGTTTGAGTTAAATGCGGAAGACACCTTTCAGTTGAATGCATTCAGTTGTACAACTGACTAGGAATCCCCCTTTCCCTTTCAATGTTTTTCTCTCAATAACGACTTGGGTGGCCAAGGAGTAGAGCGGGCCAATTGATAGCCTACCCACTGGCCATACTTTTAAGCCTGTGCCAGTGCCACTAAGCTGACATATCTCCTAGTAATAAGACTGCATCTGCAACACGCTCATGGAATCGTTCTGAGGCCAGTCATCAGAGAGGGATAAACAGAAGGCTACCTGTAAGGACGTCACGATTGTAATGTGTGTGTAGAAGACCGAGAACACGTGACTACTTCCATGTGTGTTGTGTGAAGGAGGCTGACTATTCTGATAGATTAGCTCACATGTTGACATGGGACATATTCAAAAACACATTAGGCTGTAGCCTAAGCAGCTTAGGCTAAGCCACAGAACTTGTGAAAATGTATTTATAGGGAACCACATATTAGTGCTTCAAAGTTACTTTTCTTTTTTTTTTTACCTTTATTTAACTAGGCAAGTCAGTTAAGAACAAATTCTTATATTCAATGACGGCCTGGGAACAGTGGGTTAACTGCCTGTTCAGGGGCAGAACGACAGATTTGTACCTTGTCAGCTCGGGGGTTTGAACTTGCAACCTTTCGGTTACTAGTTCAATGCTCTAACCACTCGGCTACCCTAACGATTCATTGATAAAACACTAACCACTAAAAACTACACTCTCTCCATTATTAGGCCACATTTTTTGTTGAGTGATTCTTTTGCAAAGGGGGACTCCACACAGGCCCTGATATTTTGCATTCTACTGGATTGGTAGAATGGATTGCATTAGTGCAATTTGAAAATGACCCTTTCTAGGCAGAGGTCATTGTGAGAATTTACATTTGATTTCTCTCATTTTAATAAATGTATAATTAAATAGGCCATTCTGAATCCCAGGGGCAGGTCAACACATGACTGGACATTTGGCTAGCTGGCTGTTGCTAGCTAGTTTTTCCTGGTTGATGTACATTGGGTTGTTATTTTCCCTGACATGCATATGGTCCTCTTTTTAGCCGGTTCTTTGTAGAATTTTGACCCGGAGTTGTACAAAATTGGGTGTTACTCTACTCCAACGATTAAGGGAAACCAACTAAAAACAAACTAGGTTTTCCTTAACTAATCTCTCGTCGTTTGTCTTTCAAGCACCCACATGGGTTTGTATTTTCCCCATATCCAATAATTTGAGGACTTGCAGCTTGTGGAGTGTCTCAAATAGAACCAAGTTCTATTTTAGCGCTTGGCCACGCAGACGCTCATACACGAGCGTGATTGGTGGGGGTGAAATTATTGAATAACATGTATGTGTACATTTATTTTGTGGCCAGTGTGGTTTCTGTGTAAGTAGCTGCTCCAAGTATGATTGTTTTGGATTTGGCATTAAATGTACCACCACCCAAAACCTTATTTTTTTCAAAAAATCTTTACCCCTCCAATTGCATCTTATGAACCATGACATGCTTCAGGTTCAACTGGTTTGTATGTACAATTTAAATGGGACTTGATAATGTTTTTTTTTTTTTTTAGATGCTCAAACATATGAAACCAGTGCCTTGGTGCTGCCGTCTCACCAACTCAAGATTATAAACACTGATATTTCTGGTCATGTCTATGAAATTCAAAGTCCCAAAAAGGGCACATTATGCAACCGAAGAGCTACCGATGTCCCGATTTTAAGAGAAATTGCATGATAATGGAATAATAAACAAACAAAGTTGCCTCTTCAAGCTACATCAACAACATTTCTTCTGAATTCAAACAGTAGCCGATCTATTAATTTTGCTCACATGTATTGACATGACACCCTCCCTAGCAGTCAGTTAGCCGACGTAGAAGTGAGCAAATTCAGTATATTTGGACAGATCTTCGCACTGCACACCTTTTCCACCAGCGTTAGTCATGCCTAATCACTGGTGTGAAAGACAGGAGCTATAGCTCAATGCTTCGGTCCGCAAAGCCAGTTAGGGAGAAGGGGTTTGTGGAGCCGTGGTGTCACAGCTATGGAAGAGGGACTGTCTTAGAGCCGTTAGGGCAGACCTGACAGGCTCGGTTCTAGGGTCAACAACAAAACACACACCTGAATAAAAAAAAGTGTTTCTAAACCTAAATGTGTCTACCAGCTGACTACCTCCCTCCTCATCAGAAGACTGGGCACCTCCTCTTGGCTCCACTACAGTCAGACAGGTATGGCTAAAGAAGGCAGCCGGCTTGCTCTGGCTTGTCTGCGGTGCGTCGCACCGTCTCCTCATGTTACACTGCATCTATCCAGACTTACTTCTCCCCCTACCGCCGCCGCCTCAGCTTAGATTTGCATCGAGGAGGAGGAGGAGCAGCAGCCACTGCGATGGCCAGGCAATGTTAGATAACGGGCCTAATGCACGTGTCATGCGGTGATTTCATTTGCATTAATAATTTGACAATTGTGGTGTTGCTGCTTGACCTACCTTCATGTCCCATAGTTATTGGGTTATGCAGAGAGAATCTGATTCTGTACGGCCATCTTCTCATGTTCTTGTTGGTGCGTTCAGTACTAGCCCTAGTGGAATCTGTCCTAGGTCTACCTCGCGTCATTTAAAAAAAAATCCAAAACCAGTAGTTTTTGACAGGCGATTTCATACTACTTACAGTGCATTCGGAAAGTATTCAGACCCCTTGACTTTTTATACATTTTGTTGCCTTACAGCCTTATTATAAAATGGATTAAAAAAATATAAATGTCCTCATCAATCTATCTAGAAAAAACAGGTTTTTAGAAATATGCCATATCTATTAAAAATAAAAAAACACAGTATAATTATTCAGACCCTTTTCTATGAGACTCGGGATTGAGTCCATGTGCATCCTGCTTCTGTTGATCATCCTTGATGTTTCTACAACTTGATACCTGTGGTAAATTCAATTGATTGGACATGATTTGGAAAGGCACACAACTGATGATATAACGTCAGACAGTTGACAGTGGATGTCAGAGCAAATACCAAGGAATTGTCCGTAGAGCTCCGAGACAAGATTGTATCTAGGCACAGATCTGGGGAAGGGTACCAAAAACTGTCTGCCCCAAGAACACAGTGGCCTCCTTCATTCTTAAATGGTTGAAGTTTGGAACCACCAAGACTCTTCCTTAAGTTGGCTGCCCGGCCAAACGGAGCAATTGGGGGAGAAGGTCACTCTGACATCTCTGCAGCACTACCAATCGCACCTTTATGGTAGAGTGGCCAGACGGAAGCCACTCTTCAGTAAAAGGAACATGACAGTCCGCTTGGAGTTTGCCAAAAGGCACCTAAAGACTCAGACCTTGAGAAGCATTTTTCAGTGGCAGGGACTGGGAGACTAGCTGACTGGGGCAAAGGTTCACCTTCCAACAGGACAACGACGCTAACACACAGCCAAGACAACATTTAGGCTTCGGGACAAGTCTCTGAATGTCCTTGTCCTTGATCTAGCAACCTTTAGGTTACTGGCCCAATGCTCTATCCACTAGGCTACCAGCCACCCCATGCTTTTAGTGTCATACCCTAGAAGACTCGGCTGCCATTGCTGCTTCAAGAAATTACTGAGTTAAAGGGTCTGAATACTTATGTGATATTTCAGTTTTTTATACAAACCCGTTTTTGCTTTGTCATAATGGATTTTATGTCATAATTATTTTAGAATTAGGCGGTAACGTAACAAAGTTGAAAAAGTCTAGGGGTCTGAACTTTAGTGCATCTATGTTTAGGCTGTTTGGTAGTAGCTTAGCTAGATTATGGTGACAAAACATACTCACTCATATACAGTAGACCAGCCATACTCAACTGGCGGTATAGACCCAGAACGGGGTTAATACGGACCACGGCTCCAGAATAAAACTAGGTCTGCTTTCGACCCCTGGTATCATATAATATATAATAATAATAATAATAATAATATATATAATAATAATAATATATATAATAATATATGCCATTTAGCAGACGCTTTTATCCAAAGCGACTTAGTCATGTGTGCATACATTCTACGTATGGGTGGTCCCGGGAATCGAACCCACTACCCTGGCGTTACAAGCGCCATGCTCTACCAACTGAGCTACAGAAGGACCACACACACACATAAGACATGGATATTTTTTTTTTGAATTGCAGGAAATTAGCTTGAATCAGAAAAAATCTCTGGCCCATGCAAAATGTTTAGAATTGTGCGAAATTAGCTTTAAAACTGCAACATTTTCTCTCCGCCAACAACAGAGCTGTGAACAGTTTGGGGTCACTTGTTACGAGGTGGGGGTTTGTTAGTATGCCGATAATTGACGATATCCATCCGAGCCTTTGCCACCTAGGTCTGATACCATTGTCCAAACTCACCCCCTTTTACCACAGAAAGGTTCCTCAGTAAGCATCCCCATAATGGAAACTTTCACCTACATTCAGGTCTTACTGACTGTATGGTTTGGGTCCATGCCTTATAACACTGTATCATCAGCTATATTTAGCCCCTTGACAAATAGCCCCACGGCATCGCCTTCCTGCGTGTGCCAGTCCGGCCAGTCCCCCTCGAGAGTCAGTTGGCAACATTGACGACATGATGCGTCTTTCACAGAGACTTACACATTGGAGTCACTTAACTTTAGTGAGTTATCAACGACAGGTGCCCCGGGAATGGTAATTCCATTGGAATCTTGTTGGTATCCATAGAGACATTGGCCATGTGTTGGTGAGAGATGGAGGACTACGGAGACTTGACCCCCTCCATGTATGGAGCTCAGCTGCTGCAAGGGGACCCCAGTCATTGGTTGATATCAAGATCCAATGCAAACTCTTGACTACAGAAAAACTGTCAGATGGACTAAACCACCCACATAACCGTGGACATTAAAGCAATAAGGCACTAGAGACTGTGGTATTGTGAATAGGCTATATCATGATGATACACACGACTGGATCACAAACTCAGCCAATCAGCATCCAGGACTGGAACGACCCATTTTTATCATACAGATTATCCTCTGTGTTGTATCTGTTGGTGTTTTACGCCTCTTTGCTCATCCCGGTTTTGTTTGTTTGCTTTGGTTTTTTAGAAAGACTGCGTCTTCTTGATTTTCTCCATTGTCCATTTAGGGTATTGGCTGCCTCATTGATGAATGAGACCAATTCACAGTTAAAATAGCACGTGCACTCCTGATCCGCACGTACACGAATAGGCCCATAATTTGGTGCACACACTCGCACAGACACATACAGGAACATCTGAACGTAGACTTATGACTTAGCTGAGTCACCCACATGTGTGACACACACACACACACATACACACACACACACACACACACAGAACATTGTCTTTCGCTCTCCCTGGGGGAGTGTGTAAAGCCTGTGGCTCCGCTGTGTGGTTGAAGGGCAGGGAGACCGTTTTGTTGTTAGCTGGGTGGTATGTAGCCTAGTGGTTAGAGCAACCGAAAGGTTGCTGGATTGAATCCCTGAGCTGATAAGATAAAAATCTGCCGTTCTGCCCCTGAACAAGGCAGTTAACCCACTGTTCCTAGACTGCCATTGTAAATAAGAATTTGGTCTCAACTGACTTGCCTAGTTAAATAAAGGTTAAAAAATTACTAATAATATGACGATACCACACTGCCCCCCCCAGGTCAAAGTCTGAGTCTCTTATTACTGGTAACCTTGCAGCGTTGAACTTTCACCCTGTGTGGTGACCGTCTCCAGATGATGAGAACGTTGAGCAGCAGGGGTGAGGACCTCCCAAATGCAGCGGTGCGTAGTGTTGCCGCTGAAAGGAACACACAAAGAAAACCAACAACATGGCTTGAATAAAAAAAGATGCAGACTTATTTGTGTGATCATGTGACGCTCACTGCACACGTTAACCTCCACATAAGGGAGCTTGATTGGAGTAGAAGGTCAACCCTCTACAAAGGGGAACCCAGCGGGCTAAGCTGATAGAGATGACGTTGTGATGATGATGATGTCATTTCGACCATCTTTAACTGGTGGAAATGTGAATGTTTTTGATCTCAGTGTTGGCAAGTGCCCCCCGCCTCCCCATACTAGAACAATGTCACTCTGATCATCTCTTGCTCACGCACAGCAGAATACAGCCACGTGCATGCTTCACGGTCACTCACATGCACATGCTTGTTAGCACTCTGTGCACCCAAACCAACCCTATCCACAATCCCACTCATGCTGACTCATACTGACTGTTATATGTTTAGATGCACTTTGTGTGTGTGTGTGGGCTAGGTTTCTATGTAAGAGTATGTTTGAGTGTGTCTTGGGAGGGGGGGGGGTTCTTGGTCTAGTCTCCTCTCAGATGAGGACACAGCCCTGGTCTCTGTTGGTTAGCATGGCTCCTGAGCCAAGTGGCTTTGGGCCTGACTGACTAAGGCAGTAAAGATTCAACTTTGACTATCCTCATTGCAGACGGCTGAGATGGTGTCTTTTTTTTAAAGGCTCTCACCTGTTAGACTACTTACTGGTATCCCACGTGATATTGTTAGAGGTTAGGCTAAATCCACACATGACACCATCACCAATGTGTTACATTTGGTTTGTGTTAAACTCCTTGTTTTGTTCTTAACTTTTATTAGACTCTTTGAGCCATCATTTTTATTCCATCTTCGATCTCCAGACTGCGTTTTTTTTTTCTTCCATATTTGCCTCTCTGAGCTCTCCGCAGTCATACGCTGTTCTGTAAAACATAAAAGGAATTTAATGACGGCAAAGTCGTCATACCGAACTTGAAAAGTCCTCTTGTCCGCATTCCTTTTGATGTAATTGTCAGCAGCACAGTCGTGTCGTTTAGAGTGCCTTGCCCCAAATAATGTCAGTTTACTGGTCTGCTTGTGTTGGAGGCCTATCTATCTCTCCTGTTCATGTTGTAGGCCACTTGTCTGTTCCTGGTTGCTAAGTATCAGCAGTGGCGCGGTGCTATGGTTAGGTCAACAGTCGTGTGATCGCGGGGGGCTATATGACACTTCAGCTTAACTGACTCTCTGTATCCATGTCTTTCAATGGAAAATTCCAAGGTAATGCAGGTCAGGCACGTCACCCCTCCAAGTAGATTACTGTAACTATAACTGTACATTATAAAACCAGCCAATAGTTCCATCTACAACTGGCCATTTGAATTGTGTGTGTGAGGAAATGACTTGTGCTAGTCATTCGGATAGCTTGTCCAAACTCCTCTGTGTGCTCAGCTTATCAGGCCAAATGATGTTCTATCAAACATGATGCTGGCACCAGCTTTTATAGGCCAGCATAGCTCTCTCTTCCAGTTTTGATTTCGTACCCAATTTCCTTATTTTCAGTCCATTTGCATGGAGAGGGACTTGATGTTCCCAAAGAATATGGGTTTGTGGCGTGAGACCGGGAGTGTGACCTCACAAGGCCTCATGACCTTCCTCCCTCATTTGGGCCTTTCTGTTTTTACTGTATAATACGTAGTGTGTGTTTTTCAAGTGTCTCCCTGTTCCAGATGTTGGCCATCGTACCCACGATGCGGGGGGTTTACATCAACACAGCTGGATGACTGCCAGAGCAATAATAGCCCAATGAAGCTTAAAATACCACGGAGATGGACATGCACACAGGCCTAGTGAGGAAGATGGACCCACTGCACACACACAGGGTTCAATGCTAGAATACCATGTGCCTGGCTCTTCCTTTTCCTGTCCGCTAGCCGGAAATGGGCCGCAGCTTGCTTTCATATGGTCCCATTCTATTATCTCGGCCAAGAACAGAGAGGGGGAAGAGTAGCTTCAGAAATAACTAGTATTCCCAGAACGCGAAGCCAGCTCACAAGGAGGTTTAGGCTTGTGTAGGAGCAGGTTATCGTCTCATTCTAAAGCGATCACCCCATTACACTCATTACACTAATTTATTCATTAGCCTAAAACCTGACGTCGAGCTGACACATCACAGTTATTGGTAAAAGAAAGCACCGGCAGAATTGGTTAGATCAGCATGGTGTCAAACTCAATTCCTGGAAAGTCGTGCGTTTGCCAGTTTTCGCACCTCCCTTGTACTTTATTAATCAATTAAGGTAATTGATTAGTTAGGAACCCCTCACCTGGTTGTCTAGACCTTAATTAGACACAAAAGGAAATAACAAAAACAAGCAAACACAGAGCCTTCAGAAAGTTTTCACACCCCTTGACTTATTCCACATTTTGTTGTGTTACAGCCTGAATTCAAAATGGATTGAAAAAAAATATTCTCAGCCATCTACTCATAATAGCCTATAATTACAAAGTGAAAACATGTTTTTAGAATTTCTTGCTAATTTCTTGAAAATTAATTTACATAAGTATTCACACTAGAGGTCGACCGATTTATGATTTTTCAACTCCGATACCGATTATTGGAGGACCAAAAAAAAGCAGATAACGATTAATCGGCCGTAATATATATTTATATATATATTTATTTATAATGACAATTACTACAATACTAAATGAACAATGAACACTTTTATTTTAATATAACACATAAATAAAATCTATTTAGTCTCAAATAAATAATGAACATGTTCAATTTGGTTTAAATAATGCAAAAACACAGTGTTGGAGAAGAAAGCAGTATGTGCTTTTTCAATAAAAAGCTAGCGATTTTTAAATTCCTTGCCCAGAACATGAGAACAGCTGGTGGTTCCTTTTAACATGAGTCTTCAATATTCCAAGTTAATAAGTTTTAGGTTGTCGTTATTATAGGACTATTTCTCTCTATACCATTTGTATTTCATAGACCTTTGACTATTGGATGTTCTTATAAGCACTATAGTATTGCCAGCCTAATCCCGGGAGTTGATAGGCTTGAACACATAAACAGAGCAGTGCTTCAAGCATTGCGAAAAGCGGCTGGCAAACGGAGGAAAGTGCGGTTTGAATGAATGCTTACGAGCCTTGCCGCTGCCCACCACCACCTCAGTCAGACTGCTCTATCAAATATCAAATATAGACTTAATTATAATATAATAAACACAGAAATACGAGCCGTGGGACATTAATATGGTCAAATCTGGAGACGGTCATTTCGAAAACAAAACATTAAACCGTTCCGTATTTTATCGAATGGGTGGCAACCCGAAGTCTAAATATTGCTGTTACATTGCACAACCTTCAATGTTATGTCATAATTATGTACAATTCTGGCAAAGTATTTACGGTCTTTGTTAGGAAGAAATGGTTACACAGTTCACAACGAGCTAGGCGACCCAAACTGCTGCATATACCCTGACTCTGCTTACACTGAACGCAAGAGAAGTGACACAATTTCAGGCACCGTATTGATTATATGCAACGCAGGACAAGCTACTTAAACTAGTCATATCATCAACCATGTGTAGTTAACTAGTGATGATGTTAAGATTGATAGTTTTTTTATAAGATAAGTTTAATGCTAGCTAGCAACTTACCATGGCTCCTTGCTGCCTGCCCTCGCGTAACTAGGGGTGGGCAGCCTGCCACGCAGTCTCCTCGTGGATTGCAATATAATAGTCTATAATCAGCGTCCAAAAATGCTGATTAGTGATTGTTAGGAAAACTTCAAATCGGCCCTAATTAATCGGTCGCCCTCTAATTCACACCCCTGGGTCAATACATGTTAGAATCACCGTTGGCATCAATTACAGCTGTGAGTATTTCTGGGTAAGTCTAACAGCTTTGCACACCTGGAATGTTCAATATTTGCCTGATATTCTTTTCAAAATTCTACAAGCTCTGTCAAGTTGATTGTTGATCATTCATAGACAACCGTTTTCAAGTCTTGTCATAGATTCCATGTCGCCGGAGGAGATGGCTGCCGTTTTTCTATTTAGTGTTTTTTTTCTCTCTCGTTATTTTTAACTTATTTTGTACATAATGTTTCTGCCCCCGTCTCTTATGACCGAAAAGTGCTTATGGATATCAGGACAGCGATTACTCACCTTGTACTGGACAAATATTTTCTTTAAAGAGTTGGACGCAAAGGATTTACTTCAGACACCCAACAAGGCCCAAATCCCAGTCATTCGCATGAAGAAGAGACCGAGATATCAGGGACGTAGGTCGGGGTGCCTTGTAAAGATCTGACGGCGTGTGTGTAATCCCTCTCTACCATCAGTCCTATTAGCCAACGTGAAATCATTGAATAACAAGTTGGATGTGCTCCGATCAAGATTTTTTTAAATGGTACCCGCAAAACACCAGTCTCAACATCAACAGTGAAGAGGTGACTCCGGGATGCTGGCCTTCTAGGCAGGATTCCTCTGTTCAGTGTCTGTGTTCTTTCCACATTTTCCACATTTTGCCACATTTCAGGCTTCAAACATAAAGATAGAAAACTGTATTTGTTTGTGAAGAATCAACAACAAGTGGGACACAATCATGAAGTGGAACGACATTTATTGGATATTTCAAACTTTTTTAACAAATCGAAAACTGAAACATTGGGCGTGCAAAATTATTCAGCCTCTTTACTTTCAGTGCAGCAAACTCTCTCCAGAAGTTCAGTGAGGATCTCTGAATGATCCAATGTTGACCTAAATGACTAATGATGATAAATACAATCCACCTGTGTGTAATCAAGTCTCCGTATAAATGCACCTGCACTGTGATAGTCTCAGGTCCGTTAAAAGCGCAGAGTCCGAGATACTGTTGTGAAGAAGTTTAAAGCCGGATTTGGATACAAAAATATTTCCCAAGCTTTAAACATCCCAAGGAGCACTGTGCAAGCGATAATATTGAAATGGAAGGAGTATAGGACCACTGCAAATCTACCAAGACCTGGCCGTCCCTCTAAACTTTCAGCTCATACAAGGAGAAGACTGATCAGAGATGCAGCCAAGAGGCCCATGATCACTCTGGATGAACTGCAGAGATCTACAGCTGAGGTGGGAGACTGTCCATAGGACAACAATCAGTCCTATATTGCACAAATCTGGCCTTTATGGAAGAGTGGCAAGAAGAAAGCCATTTCTTAAAGATATCCATAAAAAGTGTAGTTTAAAGTTTGCCACAAGACACCTGGGAGACACACCAAACATGTGGAAGAAGATGCTCTGGTCAGATGAAACCAAATTTGAACTTTTTGGCAACAATGCAAAACGTTATGTTTGGCGTAAAAGCAACACAGCTCATCACCCTGAACACACCATCCCCACTGTCAAACATGGTGGTGGCAGCATCATGGTTTGGGCCTGCTTTTCTTCAGCAGGGACAGGGAAGATGGTTAAAATTGATGGGAAGATGGATGGAGCCAAATACAGGACCATTCTGGAAGAACCTGATGGAGTCTGCAAAAGACCTGAGACTGGGACGGAGATTTGTCTTCCAACAAGACAATGATCCAAAACATAAAGCAAAATCTACAATGGAATGGTTCAAAAATAAACATATCCAGGTGTTAGAATGGCCAAGTCAAAGTCCAGACCTGAATCCAACCGAGAATCTGTGGAAAGAAGTGAAAACTGCTGTTCACAAATGCTCTCCATCCAACCTCACTGAGCTCGAGCTGTTTTGCAAGGAGGAATGGGGAAAAAATTTCAGTCTCTCGATGTGCAAAACTGATAGATACACCAAGCGACTTACAGCTGTAATCGCAGCAAAAGGTGGCGCTACAAAGTATTAACTTAAGGGGGCTGAATAATTTTGCACGCCCAATTTTTCAGTTTTTGATTTGTTAAAAAAGTTTGAAATATCCAATAAATGTCGTTCCACTTCATGATTGTGGCCCACTTGTTGTTGATTCTTCACAAAAAGATACAGTTTTATATCTTTATGTTTGAAGCCTGAAATTTGACAAAGGGTCGCAAAGTTCAAGGGGGGCGAATACTTTCGCAAGGCACTGTGTGTATATATATATATATATATATATCACACACACAGTTGAAGTCGGAAGTTTACATACACCTTAGCCAAATACATTTAAACTCAGTTTTTCACAATTCCTGGCTTTTAAATCTTAGTAAAACTTCCCTGTCTTAGATCAGTTAGGATCACCACTTTATTTTAAGAATGTGAATGTCAGAATAATAGTAGAGTGATTTCTTGCAGCTTTCATTTCTTTCATCACATTCCCAGTGCTTCAGAAGTTTACATACACTCAATTAGTATTTGTTAGCATTGCCTTGAAGTTGTTTAACTTGAGTCAAAAGTTTCGGGTAGCCTTCCACAAGCTTCCCACAATAAGTTGGGTGAATTTTGGCCCATTCCTCGTGACAGAGCTGGTGTAACTGAGTTAGGCTTGTAGGCCTCCTTGCTCACACACGCCTTTTCATTTCTGCCCACAAATTTTCTATAGGATCGAGGTCAGAGCTTTGTGATGGCCACTACAATACCTTGACTTTGTTCTTAAGCCATTTTGCCACAACTTTGGAAGTATGCTTGGGGTCATTGTCCATTTGGAAGACCCATTTGCGACAAAGCTTTAACTTCCTGGCTGATGTCTTGAGATGTTTCTTCAATATATCCACATAATTTTCATGCCTCATTTATGCCGTCTATTTTGTGAAGTGCGCCAGTCCCTCCGGCAACAAAACACCCCCACAACATGATGCGGCCACCCCTGTGCTTCACGGTCGGGATGGTGTTCTTCGGGTTGCAAGCCTCTTGCTTTTTCATCCAAACATAACGATAACAGTTCTATTTTTGTTTCATCACATCAAAGGGCATTTCTCCAAAAAGTACGATCTTTGTCCCCATATGCAGCTGCAAACTGCAGTCTGTTTTTTTATGGTGGGTTTGGAGCAGTGGCTTCTTTCTTGCTGAGAGGCCTTTCAGGTTATGTCGATATAGGACTTGTCTAACTGTGGATATAGATACTTGTGTACCTGTACCCTCCAGCATCTTCACAAGGTCCTTTGCGGTTGTTCTGGGATTGATTTGAACTTTTCACACCAAAGTACGTTCATCTCTAGGAGACAGAACGCATCTCCTTCCTGAGTGGTATGACGGCTGCATGGTCCCATGGTGTTTATACGTGCGTACTATTGTTTGAACAGAGGAATGTGGTACCTTCAGGCATTTGGAAATTGTTCCTAAGGATGAACCAGATTTATGGAGGTCGACAATTGTTTTTCTGAATTCTTGGCTGATTTCTTTTGATTTTCCCATCATGTCAAGCAAAGAATCACTGTTTTTGAAGGTAGGTCTTGAAATGCATCCACAGGTACACCTCCAATTGACTCAAATGATGTCAATTAGCCTAACGGAAGCTTCTAAAGCCATGAAATAATTTTCAGAATTTTTTTCAAGCTGTTCAAGGGCACAGTCAACTTAGTGTATGTAAACTTCTGACTCACTGGAATTGTGATACAGTTAATTATAAGTGAAATAATCTGTCTGTAAACAATTGTTGGAAAAATTACTTGTTTCATGCACAAAGTAGATGTCCTAATGGACTTGCCAAAACTATAGTGTATGTAAACTCAGCAACATTCACTGTCTTCTTGGTAAGCAACTAGAGTGTAGATTTGTCCTTGTTTAAAGTTATTGTCCTGCTGTTGAAAGCAGACTGAACCAGCATTTCCTCTGATTTTGCCTGTGCTTAGCTCCATTCTGTTTTTGTTTTTTTTTATCCTGAAAAACTCCCCAGTCCTTAATGATTACAACCATATCCATAACATGGTGCAGCCACCACTATGCTTGTAAATAGGAAGTGGTACTCCGTAATGTGTTACATAGAATTTGCCCCAAACATTACACTTTATATTCAGGACAAAAAATGAATTGCTTTGCCACATTTTTTGCAGTATTACTTTTTTGGGTAAGATTATTATATATATTTTTGCAATACAAAGCATACGTGTACAAACAACAGCACACAAACATCCACAACATAACCCCTGCCCAGAACCACCTGCTCACACCACCATCTCCAGCGACAGTATCACTCTCTGTCACATGACCTCAAACCGCACCATTCTGTTTCTGTCTGTAGCCCATGCACCTTCAACATTTAGATAATAAAGCTTTTGACCTTTCCATTGTGTTAATGATGGCGAATTTGTTGATGTCCATTTTTTAGGTACACGTTTTTTCAAGATGATTGAAGAGAAAAGTATTGCCCAAACCCATAGGGTATCTCACTGCACCCTCATGTGCCATGTCTTGAAATATGCAGGAAGACGTATTAGAAGTACATTTACATTGTAATACTTCTGACAGCCAATTTTGTAACTCCGCCCTTAATTGTATGATTTTATAGCATTCCAAGTAGCCATGGGTTATCAGTGTTGCCATGTTCTCGGTTTTCCAACCAAATTGGCCTACTTTGAAAACGATGTCCTGGGTGTTGGGTTTTTAGGCTACTTCTAAATTGCACCATTGCCACCAATGTATTTCTTTTAGAAATATATATATATTTCACGGTGACCTGCTGCTGCTGACTATCAGGCTGTGAGTGAGTGGTGGAGAGGAGGAGGGCCGGAGCGGTGTGTGTGCGTTGAGAGAGTGCTGCAGCTGAGTCACGGAGACAGAGCAGCAAGCGCACACGTAGTGACAACTTTTTTTTTTACCAGTTGCAGGTAGGCTATTTAGGTCATTATGGAGACACCCTTTTTCCATAAAACATATTACCTCGGTAGAACTTATGTAACGGCGACAAAGAATTGGAAAAGGATTTTAGGCGCACAAGCTCTTTAGATCAGTTCGCTCAGAGGTGGTTTAAAATAAACTGCTTTCTAATGTCTACTTTTCTTATGGATAACCGTATCAAAATCGAACGGTTTTACTCATGCTCATTTCTAGGGTTTGGAGCGCTGCGCCAGTGGACATTTGAGATGGATGTTGTTCAACTCCACCGCCTGCTTGTGTGGTGGGATAAAGTGGACAATGAAAATGACATTAAATGTTTCGAGGCTAAATTTGCATATTGGCCATTAATGTATATTCCATTATAGGCTACTGTAGCCTACCATTTGATATAATACGTTGAAATGACGATATTACGGGAGTCATTGCAAATACATTTTGTGGCACTTGTGTAGCCTACCTGGAGCCGCTAAACGGATTAAATAGCCTATAACTCAGTGTGTTGTTAAAGCCTTGTGTTATTATGCAATTATTAATGGCCTTGTTTAGTTAATTTAAATTGGAAGTTATCAATTGTGATCACTGTCACAGCTCATTCTCCACATTTCTTAATGTCAGTTTCATTGTGGACTTTTCCCTGAAATTAGATGTTGGCCTATCTGGCTGTAGGCTACTTGCATCTAGCTCATCAAACCATGGCACAATAGAATTACAATTATAAACCCGGATTCTAGTCAGTAGCCTATGACTTTTTGAAATAAATCAATTTAGCAAATAGGCCAGTTATGACGGTTTTTAGTGTTAACATTTGACGTCTTAACATCTGTCACATGATAACGGCACAATTGCCAGAAAATAGCCTCACATTTAAGTTCGTCAAAGTGTTTCTTGCACAGAGATTGAGATCCTCTGTCCAATTTACATCAATCAGACTCCCCTGTCATATTTATCTATACATGGCAATCAGGATTTATTAACAATTATAAACTGGGTGGTTTGAGCCCTGAATGCTGATTGTTTGAAAGCCATGTTATATCAGACATGTACCAAAATGAAAAAAAAACATACTATTTACTGTTCTAATTAAGTTGGTAACCAGTTTATAATAGCAATAAGGCAACTCGGGTTTGTGGTATATGGCCAATATACAGTACCACGGCTAAGAGCTATGTCCTAAAACAGCTCTAACTGTGCTATATTGGCCATAGACATTTACATTTACATTTACATTTAAGTCATTTAGCAGACGCTCTTATCCAGAGCGACTTACAAATTGGTGCATACACCTTATGACAACCAGTGGAACAGCCACTTGCATCTAAATCTTGTTGGGGGGGGGAGAAGGATTACTTACCCTTACTTACCCTATCCTAGGTATTCCTTGAAGAGGTGGGGTTTCAGGTGTCTCCGGAAGGTGGTGATTGACTCCGCTGTCCTGGCGTCGTGAGGGAGTTTGTTCCACCATTGGGGGGCCAGAGCAGCGAACAGTTTTGACTGGGCTGAGCGGGAACTGTACTTCCTCAGTGGTAGGGAGGCGAGCAGGCCAGAGGTGGATGAACGCAGTGCCCTTGTTTGGGTGTAGGGCCTGATCAGAGCCTGGAGGTACTGAGGTGCCGTTCCCCTCACAGCTCCGTAGGCGAGCACCATGGTCTTGTAGCGGATGCGAGCTTCAACTGGAAGCCAGTGGAGAGAGCGGAGGAGCGGGGTGACGTGAGAGAACTTGGGAAGGTTGAACACCAGACGGGCTGCGGCGTTCTGGATGAGTTGTAGGGGTTTAATGGCACAGGCAGGGAGCCCAGCCAACAGCGAGTTGCAGTAATCAAGACGGGAGATGACAAGTGCCTGGATTAGGACCACACCTCCTCAGGCCTTATTGCTTACTCATAGCAGTCAAAGAAGTTAAATCGTTGATATTCCTTCTTAATTCACTTGATAACGTTACGGGACAAAGGGTTTATTGGATAAATGTGTCAACTCCTTTTTTTTCTAAGAGATTGTCCGTTGGATAGGCTCTCTGCAAGGTTTTGTACGTCTTACCTATCATATGAACATAATTTTCTCACTCAAAAAAAGGTTCCCTCAAGATGATTCTGTTGTCCAAAAGATTTCAAATATACATTTCTTGATATTAAACTTTGAAGTTGCGTATATTTTAAAATATCTACATTGGTCAGCCCACAATTGCTTTTCTATTCTGTCATGGAAATACATTTATTTCCTATTACCAATTAATTGACGGTTTCTATGTCTATAGTTTTCCCATGTAGACCAATTTATCTGTGAACTCTGAAAAGCTATCCAAATATTGTTCTATAGGGTTGTTTTTTAGGGACTGATATTGGTTCTTGTAGAATACGTTCAATTTTCTTCCATATGGTTATGATGTTTTTAACTGTGAATTTGTTCTTAGCTTTGTCCTTAAAATTAGAATTCAATATGTACCCATTGTTCCTCATCAGTGTATTTAACTATATGTTGCAAGTAAAATCCCTAGGTGGGAAGTTGATAGAATTCCAAGTCTGGAAGGTTAAAACCAGACTCAGGAACAGGTCTTGTATTTTTATTCAATTACATTTATTTGTCCATTTAAAGTCTGTTATGACTAAGTATACTTTTTAAAAGAATGTCTTCGGTGGGGTAATTGGTAGTGCCTTGTTGCAAACAGGATGAATGTTTTGGAATATTTTTGTTCTGTACAGGGTTCCTTCTTTTCACTCTGTCAGTTAAGTTAGTATTGTGGAGTAACTACAATGTGGATCCACCCTCAGTTTTCCTCCTATCACAGCCATTCAACTCTGAACTGTTTTAAAGTCACCATTGACCTCATGGTGAACTCCCTGAGTGGTTTCCTCTCCGACACTATCCAGAGTGTGATTAATAACTTCACCATGCTTAAAGGGATATTCAACGTCTGTTTTCTTCCCCCTTCAATT
This sequence comes from Oncorhynchus keta, assembly GCF_023373465.1. Lineage (NCBI taxonomy): Eukaryota > Metazoa > Chordata > Actinopteri > Salmoniformes > Salmonidae > Oncorhynchus > Oncorhynchus keta. The sequence continues at coordinate 12,094,498 of NC_068438.1, read as the reverse complement.
TCCCCCATCTACCCAAGGCATTGGAAAACCTCCCTGGTCTTTGTTTGAATCTGTGTTTGAAATTCACTGCACGACTGAGGGACCTGACAAATAGTTGTATGTGTGGGGTACAGAGATGAGGTAGTCATTAAAAAATCATGTTAACACTAGTATTGCACACACATTGACACATTGAGTTCATCCAACTCATTATTTGACTTGTTAAGAACATGTTTACTCCTGAACTTATTTAGACTTGTCATAACAAAGGTTTTGACTACTTATCAACTATGCTTTTCATTTTTAATGAATTTAGAAAAATATAATTCCACTTTGACATTATGGGCTTATTTAGTCCAATTTAAATTCAGGCTGTAACACGACAAAATGTGGAAAAAAGTCAAGGGGTGTGAATACTTTCTGAAGGCACTGAAGCACTAAAGGAATTGAGTTTTGCATCCCTGGATTATATACATGGACTTGGTATTTTAGTGGCGTTATGTAAATGATCCCCCGCCCTAAGGTCACTGACATCTGAGGCATTGTCTCTCTATGTCTGATTAGCTGCCGGGTTCAGCTTGGTGGTAGGAGCGTGCCCTCTTTGGGTCTTTGACGAGCGCTCAGGTATTTATAAAACCCATGTATTATATGATGAACCTATTAGGCTAATTCTTAGGATCCTGGCTTTTGCAGATGGTGTGAGATGGGTAGGAATCTTGGCTTTCTATGTCCCAGTCTTGGTGTCCAAGTGGTTCTTTATCTAAGCCAAAGGAAGTAACTGATTGTTCATATCTGACAATCTGTCTGAGTTCCAAATTGCACCCTTTTACCAAGACAGTGACCTTTGACTAGAGTCCTTTGAGCCCTGAACACAATGAGTGGAGTAAATAGGGAATAGGGTGCCACTTTGTCCCTGATCAGTGCTCTGACTTTGACCTCCTGTTGTTGAGTCGAGTATGGTCACTCGTTGATGAATCATTTCGCTCAAATGGTTTTGGTTCGCTTGAAATGGTTCAATGAATATCTTGTCCTACCCCCACTCCATTGGCTTTCTGTCTCTGTTCAGGTGGCCATCAAAATAGTGGACAAGACCCAGCTGGACGATGAAAACCTGAAGAAGATCTTCAGGGAGGTGCAGATCATGAAGATGCTAAGGCACCCCCACATCATTCGTCTCTACCAGGTCAGTAGATCCAAAGCTCTGGGGTGGAGTTTGCAGAGCTAGGGTCAGCTCCCTCCCCCAACCTTTACCATTTGTATGGACATAGCAAATCTGACCCAAGATCAGTGTCTATCACCGGATCCACACCGCTGATACCTTGTGTTTAGTATTGTTGACTGCAGCGGTTATATTGTCAATGCAAATGTCTGTCCGTGTCATCAGGTGATGGAGAATGAGAAGATGATCTACCTAGTAACAGAGTATGCCAGTGGTGGGGAGATTTTCGGTAAGTTTCTGTCTCTTTTGTAGTGAGCTAGTGTCTTTTTTTGTATGCTCACATTGTCACATTTGACCTCTCCTCCTGCATCCAATTGTATGGCTTTGCTACCTATGTCAATGGCTCTGACTAGTGACGATCTGTTTCTCTGTGATCCTGGGTTTGATGTCGTCATTGTTTCAGTGTTTATTTATGATGTGAAGTGGTGGAGCTCGGGGAAAGGCAAAGCAAACCTCCTTTCAAAGGAAAATGAACTGAATTCGAACCTTGACCTCTGACCTGTCTGTGTTCAGACCACCTGGTGGCCCACGGCAGGATGGCGGAGAAGGACGCTCGGCGGAAGTTCAAGCAGATCGTGGCGGCCGTCCACTTTTGCCACTGCCGCAACATCGTCCACCGAGACCTGAAGGCCGAAAACCTGCTCCTGGACCACAACCTCAACATCAAGATTGCAGGTATAGTACAGTGTGTGTGTGTGTGTGTGTTTTCGAGTGTTTGTATTTTTTCCACTGGATTTTTAGGAGTGACCAGGTTGATTTTCCCTGACCCCCCCCCTTCTGTACTTCCCTGCTCCTCTTCTGTCCGTGGTAGATTTTGGCTTCAGTAACCTGTTCTCCCGAGGCCAGCTGCTAAAGACCTGGTGTGGAAGTCCTCCCTATGCAGCCCCAGAGCTCTTCGAAGGGAAGGAGTACGACGGACCCAAAGTGGATATCTGGGTCAGTAACCTCGTCTTAGCAATCCTAGTTCCTATAAGGAACAACCACAGCTGCCCCTCATACCATATCGTGGACCATGGCTAGGTCCCAATTCTCTTGCACAATTCCCAGCATGGATTTAACAGTGGTGGACTGCCCCTCCAGCCAAATACTTACACCCCAATCCAGTGCTTTCAAATCAATGACAGGGGAGTGTGCATGTGCCCACTTTTGAGAAAGGGTGGAGAATCTCACCTATGAGGATTACTTCTCATCCTTCTTTTCCCCCCTTTCTTTCACTCTCCCTCTATCTCTCTGTGTAGAGTTTGGGTGTGGTGCTGTATGTTCTGGTGTGCGGTGCCTTGCCTTTTGACGGCAGCACCCTTCAGAACCTGAGGGCCCGGGTGCTGAGTGGGAAGTTCCGCATCCCCTTCTTCATGTCCACAGGTGAGACCTGATGCCAATACTAATACCTTGTAAGGTGAAACAATGGTGTCTTCTACAGGGTCTGACTGGCTGCTATGAAGTGTGTCACTAAGCATCAGTGTTGCTTCCTGCCCTTGTGTTCTGTCTGACAGACTGTGAGTACCTGATCCGACACATGCTGGTGCTGGAGCCCAGTAGACGCCTCTCCATGGAGCAGATCTGTAAGAACAAGTGGATGAAGCAGGGAGACCCCGACCCAGAGTTTGAGAGGGTGAGTTCCCAAACTCTTGGTCCATCGAGCTGCTTTTGGATGATCTGGCAAGACATCTCTGGTCTCCATAAAGAATGGACCCAGCGTTTTAATGGATTTTCTCTCCCTGTCTCTCTCACTCTCTTTCTCTCTCAGTTGATCGTGGAATGTGAGCAGGTGAAGTCTGAGCGGGAGACAGAGCTCATTAACGAGCAGGTGCTGATGGCCATGTCTGAGATGGGACTGGACCGCGAGCGTACGCTCCAGGTGGGACCAACACACATTAGACACATTGTTACAGTGGACAAACGCTGTAGTGCATATGAAATGCAATTGGCTTACCTCTGCCTTGGCTTGTTTCACCCCGTCTCTCCAGTCTCTGCACACTGATGCGTACGATCACTACAGCGCCATCTACAGCCTGCTCTCTGACCGCCTGAAGAAACACAAGACCCTGCGCATGGCCCCGCCAACGCCCCGCCCCATTGTCTACCCTCTCAACGCTGTACAGGTAACCTTTGCCCCTCAGATCTACAGATTCTAAGGAATCTGATTGGTTACTAAGATTATATGAAACAAATACCATATCATGGTTAAATTAGGTTTCTTTTTTTTTTTGGGGGGGTAGAAATATGTCATGTGTGGAGCAAACTGGCCTAATATTTAGTTTACTTAATAAAAATACAAAATAAATAAATGGTTATTTCCCTTCTCCACTTTGCATCAGCTCACTCTCGCTCCTTGCTCCAGTATCCTCTGCCAGTCACTACCTTTCCTCAGATGCCAACGTACGTCAGTGAATGGGGAAGCCTTCCAAGAGAGGAATTGCAATGTCTCGTTGCAGCCAAGGACCCATCACTGACATTATATAGCAATGTTTTAACTAAGTTGGATTGTTGTCTTCGATGACGAACGAACTGAGTAGACGGCTTGAGAAGAAAAGAAATGCTGCGGTTTAAATCAAATACCAACCCGGAGAGTGGGACAAGCGGCATAGCTGCTCTACTACCAACAACGTTACCGGTCAAGCCCAATTGTTTAAATATTTAACTAAACCCATGCCGTCTGAGTTGAAGAGTAGGATTGCCGATAGGGTGGCAGATATGTGCGCAAAAGACCTCCGGCCATTTAATCTGGTTTGGGGCAAAGGTTTCGAAATTGTGGCCCAAAGGCCAGATCTATGAATTCATCCGACTCTGGGTAAGTAGAAGGGCTGCCTTCATTGCCAAAACCTCGTAATGTGGTTGTTATTATCAGCTGTGTGTGCAGGCAACTGTCTCGTGAGCGCTGAGCAACAGCCAAACAGAGCAGTTGCTATGGCTACTCACACGCAGAGCGACAGGAAAGTTCCGGGGTTATGGGACAGGAAAGTTCCGGGGTTATGGGACAGGAAAGTTCCGGGGTTATGGGACAGGAAAGTTCCGGGGTTATGGGACAGGAAAGTTCCGGGGTTATGGGACAGGAAAGTTCCAGGGTTATAGAACTGTTGCGGGATCAGAACAGTATAGGAAAAAAATTGACAAGACTGGACAGGAATTAATTTTCACTCCCTTGTCAACCTTTAAAAGACAGAAGCGAACGTGACTACTAAGTACACTGAATTCAGAGCTCACACTTGTTTAACCTATGTGAGAGATTTGTGACTTTCGTATTTAGTAATTTAGTGTTTTAGTGATTAATACGTTACTGTCATCTCCAAGATTTTGAGGGTATTTAAAAAAATATTTGCAGTCAAAAATGCTTGATTTTGCCGAAGCCCATTCTGACATTTTGCCTGGCAATATGCAATGATTTTGTCCAATTTAGAGCGAAAATGCACTGACAATGGGAAATGTTTTTTTTGACGCATTGCTTGATTGAACCATATTATGTGGTGATTGGTTGAAAATGCAAGGCCTATTTTTGTACTATGATGGTCAGTTTTATGCTAAAATATTGTGATGATTTGACTGTTTTATGTGGAAATAGTGCAGTGATTGGTCAAATTGTCATGCCCTCGCATAATATGCGGGCCAATTGTTGACTAAAAAAATATATAAAAATGGAATCCTGGAGGGAGTAACTTTATTACTTTGGTCCTCTGTAGCTCAGTTGGTAGAGCATGACACTTGAAACACCAGGATAGTGGATTCAATTCCTGGTCCACCCCTATATAAAATGTATGAACACATGCAAGTGCCTTCAGAAAGTATTCACACCCCTTGACCTTTTCCACATTTTACTGTGTTACAAAGTGGGATTAAAATTGATTTAATTTACATCCTTTTTTTGTCAACAATTTACACACAATACTCGGTCAAAGTGGAAGGAAATGATCAAATGTGTAAAAAATAAGAAAAACATATGAAAATGCTAATATGAAAATGCTAATATATCTTGATTAGATATGTACTCAAAATCCTGAGTTTGAATCACATTTAGCAGTGATTACAGCTGTGAGTCTTTCTGGGAAAGTCACTAAGAGCTTTCCACACCTGGATAGTGAATATTGCTGAATATTTTTATTTTTAAAGTAATATATACATTTTTTAAATTCTTCAAGCTGTTGATCATTGCTAGACAACCATTTTCAGGTATTGCCATAACTTAAATCTGCTTGAAATCTAACTGTAACTCGGCCACATTCACCGTCTTCTTGGTAAAAAAAAAACTCCAGTGTATATTTGGCCTTGTGTTTTAGGTTATTGTGCTGCTGAAAGGGGAATTCATCTCTCAGTGTCTGGTGGAAAGCAGACAACCAGTTTGTCCTCTAGGATTTTGCCTGTGCTTAGTTCCATTCGGTGTCTTTTTTATCCTGGAAAAACTCCCCAGTCCTTAACGATTACAAGCATATCCACAATATGATGCAGCCACCACTATGCCTGAAAATATGTGGAGTGGTACTCAGTAATATGTTTGGGGCAAATCCAATACAACACTTTGTATTCAGGACAAAAAGTGAATTGCTTTGCCACATTTTTTGCAGTATTACTTTAGTGCCTTGTTGCAAACAAGATACATGTTTTGGAATATTTGTATTCTGTACAGGCTTCCTTATTTTCACTCTGTCAATTAGGTTAGTATGGTGGAGTAACTACAACGTTGTTGAGCCATCTTCAGTTTTCTCCTATCACAGCCATTAAACTCAGTTACTGTTTTAAAGTCTTCATTGGCCTCATGTTAAATCCCTGAGTGGTTTCCTACCTCTCCAACAACTGAGTTGGGAAGGATGCCTGTATCTTTAGTGACTGTGTATTGATACACCATTTAAAGTGTAATTAATAGCTTCACCATGCTCACAGTGATATCCAATGTCTGCCAATAAGTGCCCTTTGCGTATCATTGGAAAACCACCCTGGTCTTTGTGGTTGAATCTGTGTTTGACATTCACTGCTCGACTGAGGGACCTTACAGATAATTGTATATGTTGGGTACAGAGATGTGGTATTCGTTCAAAGATAATGCTAAACACTATTATTGCACTGAGATTGAGTCCTTGTGACTTGTTAAGCACATTTTTACTCCTGAACTTATTTAGGCTTGTCATAACAAAAACGGGTTGAATACTTATTGACTCAATGCATTTCGTCTTTTCATTTTTTATGAATTTGTAAAAATGCCAAACATAATTCTACTTTGACATTGTAGGGTGGGCCAGTGGCAAGAAATCTCAATAATACATTTATAGTTCAGACTGTAACACAACAACATTTGGAGTCAAGGGGTGCGAATACTTTCTGAAGGCTCTGTGTGTGGCTTTGGATAAAAGCGTCTGCTAATTGGCATATTATTGTAAAAAGGCACGTTTTGAAAGAAGGATGCCTGTGAGTGACAATCCTCATTTCCATCTGTTATGTTGAGGTGAACTGAGTGACCCACATCCACTTAGCAGCAGGCAAGAGCAGATTGCGAGCCAATCAGTTCAATCCTTGAGTAACCTCACCTGTGTGTGTGTGTGTGTGTGTGTGTGTGTGTGTGTGTGTGTGTGTGTGTGTGTGTGTGTGTGTGTGTGTGTGTGTGTGTGTGTGTGTGTGTGTGCGTGTGCGTGTGCGCGTGCGCGCGCGCGCGCATGTCTTTTTCCTGCAGACGGATCAGCAGGGTAATCCTGTTAGCATGAATGTCCCACACGTCCAGCTGATCAACCCAGAGAACCAGATCGTTGAGGTTAGTGAGTCCACCCACATCCATTACACAATCCTGCAATGCAGCTGGTCTAGTGACACTGACATGCTGGCCTGTTTGCTATGATCGCTTTAAGCTTAGCCTCCTAGCACACTTCTTTAAGGTTCAATGACATTCTGGGTAACAATTAAGTACCTCACTGCGATTTGTTTTCAAGTTAAAATAGCCACAAAAAAAAATCAAAAATAGCTACAAAGAGCAATTTCTCAAGGAAGAATTTTGCTTGGACTGTGGTCTGATTGGGGAGGGGAAAACTAGCTATTGGCAGAGAGGTTTGGAGCTCTTTTTATGATTGGTCTATTAACAAATTTACCAGGCAGGCCTAGACTCTATCCCACTAAAACACACTGAAATTTCTGGCTTTTTTTCCAAACAGCTCTTACACTTAAAGGGCATTATCATAAATTGCACAGTATTATTCCAGTCTCATAGTGTGGAAGTATATTAAACTGCACTGGGACTTTTTAATTTGGGAACATTGTATCTAGGCAGCACAGTAATTGTTTTGTAATATCCTACACTAAAATATCCCTGTGATTCATATATATCTAACTCTGAATAACCCAGACACACAGGCATACACATACCACATACACAAATGTAGAAACAAATGCATTTTTACACATACAGATATTGTTTGTCGTTTGCTGTGTAGCCAGACGGAAACATGGCCCTGGACAGTGATGACGCGGAGGAGCCGTCTCCAGAGGCCATGGCTCGCTACCTGTCCATGAGGCGTCACACTGTGGGCGTCCCAGACCCCAGGTACTGGATACACCTTGTCTGTCCGTCCGTTTTGTCTGTCTCCCTGGCTGTTTGGCTGTCTCTTGCCATCTGTGTGTGCTTGCATCTCCTTACTGACGGTGTTCTTCTCTATCAGGACTGAGATGCAGGAGGATCTGCAGAAGCTGCCCCCTGGGTTCCCCCGTGTGGCCCCGCAGCCCCCCTTCCCCATGCCCCCCACCATGGGCCACATGCACACACTGATGCCCATCCAGAACCCACACCTGCAGCCCACACAGCAGCTGGAATACAAGGTGAGGGATCGGAAGGGATGTGTGTGTGTTTGGTATGACAGAGTATAGTTACATAGTCCTGACACCTCTCCCTCTCTCTGTCCCTCCAGGAGCAGTCCCTGCTGCAGCCCCCCACCCTGCAGCTGCTGAATGGCATGGGACCCCTGGGCCGTAGGGCCTCGGACGGCGGGGCCAACATCCAGCTGCACGCCCAGCTACTGAAGAGGCCACGTGGACAGTCCCCTCTGGTTGCCAACCCTGTGAGTCCCTGCCCCTCCCCCCCAACCCCCAATGTGTGTTTGTGTTTAAGAGCCAGAACTTCATTCAAATATGTGTATTTGATTATTTGTTATTTAATACTTATTTTCTATGTATAATGTAAATATAAATAAATAATATAGCCGGAATCAACGATTTACAGTACCAGTCATACGTTTTGGACACACCTACTCATTCCAGGGTTTTCTTTATTTTTACTATTTTCTACTTTGTAGAATAATAGTGAAGACATCAAAACTATGAAATAACACACATGGAATCATGTAGTAACCAAAAAAGTGTTAAACAATTCAAAATATATGTTATATTATATGTTACATTCTCTCAACCAGCCTCAATCTACCTCAATCATGAGGTAATGCATTTCAATTAACTGTGTTAAGTCATTTGTGGGTTTTCTTTCCTTCTTAATGTGTTTGAGCCAATCAATTGTGTTGTGACAAGGTAGGGGTGGTATACAGAAGATAGCCCTATTTGATAAACAGCTCAAATAAGCAAAGAGAAACGACAGTCCATCATTACTTTAAGACATGAAGGTCTGTCAATACGGAACATTTCAAGAACTTTGAAAGTTTCTTCAAAAACTGGCTCTCAATAGGACCGCCACAGGAATGGAAGACCCAGAGTTAGCTATGCTGCAGTGGATAAGTTCATTAGATTTACCAGCCTCAGAAATCGCAGCCCAAGTAAATGCTTCACAGAGTTCAAGTAACAGACACATCTCAACATCCAACTGTTCAAAGGAGACTGTGTGAATCAGGCCTTCATGATCAAATGACTACGAAGAAACCACTACTAAAGGACACCAATAAGAATAAGAGACTTGCTTCTGCCAAGAACCTGTGGAAATCTGTGCTTTGGTTTGATGAGTCTAAATGTGTGATTTGTGGTTACAACTGCCATGCCTTTGTGAGAAGGAGAGTAGGTGAATGGATGAACACCACATTGTTTGGTTCCCACCGTGAAGCATCGAGTAGGTGGTGTGATGGTGTTGGGGTACTTGTTGGTGACACTGTCAGTGATTTTATTTCGAAATTCAAGGCACACTTAACCAGCATAGCTACCACAGAATTCTGCAGCGATACTCCATCACAACTGGTTTGCGCTTAGTTGGACGATCATTTGTTTTTCATCAGGACAATGACTCAACACACCTCCAGGCTGTGTAAGGGCTATTTAACCAAGAAGGAGAGTGCTGAATCAGATGACCTGGCCTCCACAATCAATCAAATGTATTTATAAAGCCCTTCTTACATCATCTGATGTCACAAAGTGCTGTACAGAACCCAGCCTAAAACCCCAAACAGCAAGCAGTGCAGGTGTAGAAGCACGGTGGCTAAGAAAAACTACCTAGAAAGGCCGGAACCAAGGAAGAAACCTAGAGAGTCTAGTGAACCGGTCTGGGTTCCATAGCTGCAGGCAGAACAGTTAAAACTGGAGCAGCAGCACGACCAGGTGGACTGGGGACAGCAAGGAGTCATCAGACCAGGTCGTCCTCGTAGGGCTCAGGTCCTCAGAGAGCGAGAGATAATTAGAGAAAGCATACTTAAATTCACACAGAACACCGGATAAGACAGGAGAAATACTCCAGATATAACAAACTGACCCTAGCCCCCGAAACACAAACTATTGCAGCATAAATACTGGAGGCTGAGACGGGAGGGGTCGGGAGACACTGTGGCCCCGCCCGACGATCCCCCCCAGACAGGGCCAAACAGGCAGGAGAGGAATGGGAGATTGCATATAGGCTGGTTTTTAGTTTTTTTATATTTTCTGGGTCAAAGTTTGGTTTTTTCAGGAGAGGATTTATTACTGCCACTTTTAGTGAGTTTGGTACACATCCGGTGGATAGGGAGACGTTTATTATGTTCAACATAGGAGGGCCAAGCACAGGAAGCAGCTCTTTCAGTAAACTCCTAAAGACCTAGTAATATTTTACATCAATAGCAGTCAATATTTATCGTCACCTTAATTCAGTCTCATCTGAAAGTTGTAAATTCTTGGTTATCTTCACGAACCCTGGCTAACAAGTTGAATCAGCAATACAAAATTGGGATTCATTATTTTTTTACTAAATACCTAACTAATCACACAGAATTACACATACACATAATTAATTATAACTTGATTACAAATTACGTCATAAAGGAAAACATCCCTAGCGGTTGGAACAGATATGACAGCTTGTTACACAAAAGAAAAGGGTCTGGGTTTGAGTGAAAGAGCGGGAAGATTGAGGAACAAGGGGCTAAGCTGTGCTATCGTAAATACAGTATCTTATGCATTCTAAATTACCATCCATTTGGAAAAGGAAAATGCAATAAATATTTACTCTGAGCTGCGCTTCGGTAGGTTGGTGGTAGATGGAAGGGCGTATTGCCCAACCGAGTCCTTTGAAGAATATCTCTGCTGGTTAATTGGATACGTTGTAGTAACGTCGTTGTGTGGTTGACGGGATACGCTCTGTTCCTTCCTAACCTGTGTTTGCAGCTGCTGTTGCTAACTCTACGTCTAGGAGGTATCAATTCTGTAGTGAATAAGAGTTCAAAGTTCATACCATTCGCAACCAAAGCTCACGCTGATGTTGGCTTCGTTCTGTAGTTATTATCTGAACCATTCTGACATCGGACCGTCGTCCTCACATCCTCGGAACAGGAAGTTATATTGTCGTCAAGGCTTTATATAGGAGGAGGGAGTGTTTGAAATGTTTTATAGCCCATGTCCCTTCACAGGGGCGGGCCACTGATTGAGCAGAGCCCTAACCAAATCTGACATTTTAGAAGCTAAAATCGCATTTCATCCCATCACATTCAAACATTTCAATTGAACAACAATTCCATGTGAATCCGATAACTCTGATGTGTAGGCTTTCCACTGTAGAGTTTCTCATCTTATCATTGATGAGAATGTCTCAGATGACAACCGAACTGACATCATATTCATTAAGTACCACCGCATATGTTCAATTGGTCGGATTACCAGAATATAGTCAATTTCCCCCCACCTTCTGACGTTCCCAGAATCTCTATGTTAACCAAGGTGTTTGCAAATGTAACATCAGTAGGGTAGAGAGAGGAAAAAAGGGGGAAGAGGTATTTATGACTGTCATAAACCTACCCCCAGGCCAACGTCATAACAGCAGTGAGTAGGTCCGGAGACATGTTGGACAAAACCCGAAAGCTTTTGGAGTGGCTCTGTGGACTTTTCCATGTGAATATTAAAGTCTTTTTAAATTTTATTCGAATTTTTCTCCCCAATTGTTTAGTAGCTACTATCTTGTCTCATCGCTACAACTCCCGTACGGGATCGGGAGAGACGAAGGTTGAAAGTCATGCATCCTCCGATACACAACGCAACCAAGCCGCACTGCTTCTTAACACAGCGCGCATCCAACCTGGAAGCCAGCCGCACCAATGTGTCGGAGGAAACACCGTGCACCTGGCAACCTTGGCTAGCGCGCACTGCGTCCGGCCCACCACAGGAGTCGCTGGTGCGCGATGAGACAAGGATATCCCTACCGCCAAGCCTTCCCTAACCCGGACGACGCTAGGCCAATTGTGTGTCGCCCCACGGACCTCCCGTTCGCGGACGGTTACGTCAGAGCCTGGGCGCGAACCCAGAGTCTCTGGTGGCACAGCTGGTGCTGCAGCACAGCGCCCTTATCCACTGCGCCACCCGGGAGGCCCTTGAATATTAAAGTCACCAAAAATTTGAATATTATCTGCCATGACTACAAGATCCGGTAGGAATTCAGGGAACTCGGTGAGGAACGCTGTATACGGCCCAGGAGGCCTGTAAACAGTAGCTATAAAAAGTGATTGATTAGGCTGCATAGATTTCATGACTAGAAGCTCAAAAGACGAAAACAGGCTTTTTTTATAAATTGAAATTTGCTATCGTAAATGTTATCAACACCTGCCTTTGCCTTTGCCAACACCTGCCACATGCCTTTGCGGGATGCACGGGCGATATGGTCACTAGTGTAACCAGGAGGAGAGGCCACATTTAACATAGTAAATTGATCAGGCTTAAGCCATGTTTTAGTCAGGCCAGTCACATCAAGATTATGATCAGTGAGTAGTTCATTGACTATAACTGCCTTGGAAGTGAGGGATCTAACATTAAGTAGCCCTATTTTGAGATGTGAGATGTCACAATCTCTTTCAATAATGACAGGAATGGAGGAGGTCTTTATTCCAGTGAGATTGCTAAAGCGAACATTGCCATGTTTAGTTTTGCCCAACCTAGATTGAGGCACAGACACGGTCTCAATGGGGATAGCTGAGCTGACTACACTGACTGTGTTAGTGGCAGACTCCACTAAGCTGGCAGGCTGGCTAGCAGCCTGCTGCCTGGCCTGCACCTTATCTCATTGTGGAGCTAGTGGAGTTAGAGCCCTGTCTACATTCGTAGATAAGATGAGAGCACCCCTTCAGCTAGGGTGAAGTCCGTCACTCCTCAGCAGGCCAGGCTTGGTCCCGTTTGTGGGTGATCCCAGAAAGAGCGCCAATTATCTACAAATTCTATCTTTTGGTAGGGGCAGAACTGTTTTCAACCAGCGATTGAGTTGAGACTCCGCTGTAGAGCTCATCACTCCCCCTAACTGGGAGGGGGCCAGAGACAATTAAAATCACCTGACCTCACCCCAATATAGATGGTTTGGGATGAGTTGGACCGCAGAGTGAAGGAAAAGCAGCCAACAAGTGTTTAGCATATGTGGGAAACCCTTCAAGACTGTTGGAAAATCATTCCAGGTGGAGCTGTTTGAGAGAATGCCATGGGTGTGCAAAGCTGTCATCAATGCAAAGGGTGGCTAATTTGAAGAAATATAAAATATATTTTGATTTGTTTAACACTTTTTTGGTTACTACATGATTCCATATGTTTTATTTAATAGTTTTGATGTCTTCACTATTATCCTACAATGTAGAAAATAGTAAAAAAATAAAGAAAAACCCTTGAATGACTAGGTGTGTCCAAACGTTTGGCTGGTACTGTACATTGGAAGTTTTTGACGTATTTTCAAATGTCCTATTATTTACAAATCAATTATTTCAAATACTTCAAATTCATGGGAGTATTTATTTGTATTTACACTGTGTATTTGAGTATTTTTAAATACATGCCAGTACTTTCCCAGTGTATTTCCAAATACATTCCAATATACAACTACTTGTTTTTTCAAATAGAAAATATCAAAATATGTTCTTCCAAATGTCTTTGAAGGTAATTGAAATACCCTAAATTTGAACGCAGGTTTTTTTTGTGTCCAGTCTACGATGCCATGTTCTGTCAGTGCCAATGTACCTACTCTGTCTACTGAGTTGACAGTGGTTTTATACATCACCCACCTGTTTTCAGAGTTACTCTGTCCAACATTTTTTTTCCCTCATCATGTTCTCTCCATCTCCTCCCGTTCACGCTGTCCCTCCCTCTCGCAGCACCCAATCCCGGCTGTGGCTCCGGTGGATGAGGAGGGTTCTGACGGGGAACCCGACCAAGAGGCGGTGCAGAGGTAAGCCTGGGAGGGGCACAGGGGCTGGGGGCTTTGAGGCGTGACTGTAGAAGCGCTAGTGTTCCTGGGTTACTGGGAGTCGAGGTGCAAGTAGGCTGCAGCACTGCTTTCTGCCACCGGGGGACTGGGCCACCGTTGTTCCGGTGTCTCCCCCCCCTCTCCATCACGCAACTGGCTTTCATTAGGCAATCAATCAACTCTTCTCCAACTTCTACCAAATCTACCTCTCTAAATATCCTCTTAAAATATGTCTATTTCTCTCATTTCAAATTATTCCACCAAATTATCTCGCCACGGCTTCGCTTACACTAAGCTTGCTCAAACAATCCAATCCTCAAATTGGAACGGGGGGTTGTGGGAGTTATCTGATATGTGATTCGTCCTGCCTGAAGGAAGGGGAGGGTGGTTTTGCCCCTTCCCCACGCAAGGGCCAATGAGGACAGAGAGCTGACCAGTGCTGCTTCCTGTCTCCCTCCCCGCGGCCCAGGTACTTGGCGAACCGCTCCAAGCGGCACACGACGCACGCGCTCATGAGCACAGCGCACGGCGCTGAGCCACTGGCAGACTCGCAGAGGCCCCAGGGCTCCCGGCAGAGGGGGTGGGTCCCGGAGCAGCACTGCCGGTGAGGGTCCCCACACTGAGGCTGACAGACACCCCAGGCCAGGGGGGGCATGCATGGGCCCCAGCACACAGGGACAGTAATAGAGATAGGGACACGAGCACTAAGATGCACAGACACACATACACCCCCTTCACTATGCATGGGCCCCATCATTCAGTGAGGCAGGGATAGGGGCATGGGAACTTTTAGGGACATTCACCGAGACACATATTCTCACTTTATAATGAGGCGAAAGTCCACACCGGGAGGGGGTTATGCATGGTCCCCAGCCAGCACGCAGGAGCAGGGACACCAGTGCACCGTGCAGGTTACACTATCACAGTCACCAGCTTGGAGCATATGACATGAGGACTTCTAGTAATCCAGGGGTAGGCTAGGTAACAGAACAGTTATCAGAGCCTTGTGCCGGGCTCTGAGATCTCCTCCTGAGCTGCAGGTCAGCCATTGGACAGTCTGTGTTGTGGAGAAGCTGCCGTCTCATTGGATGAGGTCTGTCTGTCTATGTATCAAGCGTCTCAGAGTAGGAGTGCTGATCTAGGATCAACTCTCCATCTGATTACATTCATTGTGATCTAAACTTCAAAACTGATCCTAAATCAGCACTCCTACTCTGAGACGCTTGATACATATGGCCGGCCGCTGGTCTTCTGATACTGATTGAACACGTTCAACTCTGTTTCGGAGAAACATCTTTATTATTCCAAACGGTTCATTCTACAGCCAGTTTAAGTTAGCCGAGCTATTCTCTGATTTCTCTAGTTTGCTATTCTCGATATAGAAAAAAATAAGATGTTTCGTTTTTTTGACTGCAGCTGAAGGACGCTTAGATGTTACAGCCAGGTATGGGATTCTCCAAATGATCCTGTCGATCAGGTCTACGTTTGGATTGGGTATGATGACACAGTGGTGCATTCCTGCTGTGTATCCTGTGTTCACGGCTCTAGGATCAGCTCTGTGTTTACAGTGACATTCGGATGCAGAGAGTGCAGACTAGCTCATGTAAATTATTTTTATTTAATTTTTCCATCTGTGTATGACTGTGTGTCTGTGTGCGACTTCACCTCTGTATCCATTTCTGCGACCTCACCTGCGTATCCATTTCTATCTATATCTGGCTCCTGTCTATACATCTGGATCGGTGTGTCTGTATGTGTGCGGCTCTGCGCACCTCCCCAGGTCCAGCTACAAGGACTGTAACACCCTGCACTTGCCCATGGAGCGTTTCTCCCCCGTGAGGCGCTTCTCCGATGGGGCGACCACAATCCAGGCCTTTAAGGCCCACCTGGAGAACAGCAGCCTCATCAGGCAGCTCAAACAGGTACTATACACCCCCACCTGGCTCTGTACACCCCCACCTGGCTCTGTACACCCCCACCTGGTGTTGTAAACCTACACCTAGGGCTGTTACGGTGACCGTATGTATTACCACAGTCAAATCCATGTGAGCGTTTAGTCAAGGTAACTAGGCTTGTTGCACAGCATTTCTATAGGCCATGCAACTGTATTTTGAATTATGTTATTTCTTTCTGTATAGACAGGAATAGGCTAATTTGGCAATATATTTGTGGCAATTTAATTAAATTTACTTTAGGGAAATCTTAGCTTCCACTAGCCTTATGGGAGAACTGCCTATGCTAGCATATTAGAAACGTATCCGCATGTAACCTCCATTCGCTATTCGAGTGCAGGCTACAGATGACAAGTTTTCTTTTTTGTGGGCTATTCTAAATCAAAAGCAATTCTACACACTCGCTGGCACGAGAATAGGCATGAATGATCAGTTCCCAAAGAAAATTGCAGCGCGGTGCAAGTTCTGTAGTTCTGTACCAATCCCCTTCAAGGAGAATAGATTAAAAGTGAAAGGTGTAGCCCTTGTAGTCGATAAACTGTATTGATGACCAAATGTTCCCGAGACGTGAAGACGGTAACTAAATATTACAACGTTCCCGTAGAGGAGTCGAATAATGGAACACCCAATACTATCCGTGGTAGGGATTGTAATAACAAAATATATAGGAAAGCAATCAAATACAACAATTGATAAATAAATAAACCACAACTACACTATACCATTCAAGATGGTAGGGAATGTTGTAAAATAATTAGTATTTGACTTTCTATTTATAGTATTTTATAAATAGATAAGACAGCATTAGACGAAATGATAATTAGCTAAATAGTACATCTTCAAAAATAAGGAACTGGAAACATAAAAGTACTCAATCAACATGGTAGAGATAAAACACAGAGGACATAGAAGGCCCAGTATGTGGGTATGTGCAGGTGTATTGTGATGGAAGGGGGGTTGTGTTTGGGAAAAGTGTTAAAGTGAGTGAAAAAGGAAAATGGTTGCAAATCCCAGAGCCCATGTGTGTCTTCGAGCAGGGGTTGTGAGAGAGAGCTTTCAATCTTGTGCAGATATGGGATATACATTTTAAAACAAATGTATAAATCTAGGTTATTGATTTGTTGGCCAATCATGATGAGACGGTCCCCAACCCTATATCCTAGACACCCACCTGAGCGACCCATACACTAAGGAGGAGTCCTTATCTGTTTCAAGAGCCTACTGTAACTAGCCTATACGCAGCCAAATCAGAAAGATGAATACGGTCGGAGACCCGCTAAAGCGGCGCCGCCCCTGCTCTCTGATGGGTGAGCATAATATACAAAGAAGTTCTCCATCAGCTAGGACTTGACATGGGTTAATCAAATCTCCCCATTTTTGCATGCCTTCTCAAACAGCTGCAACTGTATTTGCATTTGCACATCAAGTCCTTTCTTGAGTTGGGCTCGAGGATGGAGCAACTGGAACAACATCTGAGCTTGTGGTTGTTTGTGGAGGAAAGGGTGGAAAAGTGGAGAACAATTGGAGGTTGACTTAATAGCAATGCAGATATCATGGTACAGCTATATGGACACTCAGTCACTATGGTACCTTTTAATGGTAAGTTGACAAACATATATTAGGATAAATTGAATTGCAACTTGTATCTCATTATGGTAAATGGTGAAATAAGTGTAGGCAATTATAATTGTAATGTCTTAGCAGATAATAAGAAAAGACTGTCAGTATTTACCTGGATAAAAGAAAAGTAATATAATATGTATTAACAGGAAACTCCAACAATTTGGGGGGGATATTTCTTCCATGGGCAAAGAAACTCGAAAGGGTTGATGATCTTAATCAACAATAATTTTGATCTGAATCTGCAAATTGTCCAAACAGATCCTCAAGGTAGATGGATGATTTTAAATATTTTATGGGACCATAAACAGTTTTGGCTCATTAATATATACGGTCCAAATAATGATGATCCATGCCTTCTTTAAAAATATATATAATAATTTATCAAACCTACAAGTAATACAATGGTGGTAAATTATAAACTGGATCTTAAAGGAAATCACGCTACAAACTATCACCCTCATGCACTTAAGGAAATCACCTATGTCATTGATATATTGAAACTATTGGAAATATGGAGGCTTAAATATCCTGACCTAGTGAGATATACATGGTGGAGGCTCAATCAAGCTAGTTGTCTTGACTACTTTCTTATGTCATTCTCGCTGGCACCCAAGGTTTTTTTTAAGTGTTGAGAGGGGACCGAATGCAGAATTCCCCCGTGGGCGAGAATATTGGAAATTTAATCAAAGCCTATTGGATGATAACTTGTTTTTAGCTAAGACAGAATCATTTAGAACGGACTTTTTCCAAAATAACATAGGTATAGCAGATCCCCTTATTGTATGGGACACTTTTAAATGTGCCTTTAGAGGCCATGCAATTCAGTACTCATCTCTAAAACAAAGCAATTTAGGTTAAAAGAGCCCATTATAACAAAGGAAGTAGGACTAACAATACAGACAGACAGCAATAAAAACTGTAACATAGGCACAGAATAAGTGAGAGGAAAAAGAAATTGAAGAACTTATTCAAGAAAAATCGAGTGTAATATATTATAAAAATAAAGCGACCTGGATGTAATATTGGAAAAATGCCCCAAATTGTTTATTTAATCTTCAACATAGAAATGCTACCAAAAATAATTTACTGAAACTTCACCAAACAATATTTTGAGAGGAAGCCAAGTCCTTTTAAAGTATGTTTTCGTATGTCTCCTCCGTCTCCACTAAACCAAAGTTAAGTCAATTGTATGTATTTTCTTCTTCTATTAATAATGTCAAATGAACTAAATTAACTTTAGTTACTGAAAGGCTCATGTGAAGGCCAAATTACAGAGGAGGAACCTTTTGATGCAATTAAAGCCTTTAAGTCTGAGGAAAACTCCAGGTGGAGATTTTTATATACTCAGAGCACCGTTATTAGCATGTTTTTTAACCACTCTTATAAAAATAGTAGATTATCAGATACTCAACAAGAAAGTCTGATTTTCCTTATTACTGAAACAGAATCCAAGTGGTGAGTATAAAGATCCAGTCCATTTAAAAAATAATTGAGTTTCCCTACACTTCAGTGTTCTGATGCAAAAAATTCTAGCATTGTGCAGGTATTGTCAGACATTATTAATCCTAATCAGACAGGTGATTTACATGGACTTTACATGGACATTGAAGATAATATAATTAGTAGAAACAATAAAACACTATGGAAATTATAGCTATGAAAATTATAACTATGATATTTATAGCTTCCTTTGAAAAGGCTTTTGATAAATTACAATTGGAATTTACAGTGCATTCGGAAAGTATTCAGACCCCACATTTTCTTCTGTTAATTTTTTTTTACCTTATCAACCGACAGACAAAACCCCATAATGACAATTCAAAAACAGGGTTTTAATATTTTTGTAGTTTTTATTAAAAAATTAAAACTGAAATAACACATTTACATAAGTATTCAGACCCTTTACTCAGTACTTTGTTGAAGCACCTTTGGCAGCGATTACAGCCTTGAGTCTTCTTGGGTGTGACGCTACAAGCTTGGCACACTTGTATTTGGGGTGTTTCTCCATTTCTCTGCAGATCCTCTCAAGCTCCGTCAGGTTTGATTGGCTGCACAGCTATTTTCAGGTTTCTCCAAAGATGTTAGATCATGTTCAAGTCCGGGCTCTGGCTGGGCCACACAAGGACATTGAGACTTGAGTGGCAAAACACCAGTCTCATTGTCAACTGTGAAGCAGAGACTCCGGGATGCTGGCCTTCTATGCAGAGTTCCTCTGTCCAGTGTCTGTGTTCTTTTGCCCGTCTTAATCTTTAATTTTGATTGGCCAGTCTGAGATACTGCTTTTTCTTTGTAACTGTGCCTAGAAGGCCAGCATCCCGGAGTCACCTCTTCACTGTTGACATTGGGACTGGTGTTTTGCCGGGTACTATTTAATGAAGCTGCCAGTTGAGGACTTGTGAGGCGTCTGTTTCTCGAACTAGACACACTAATGTACTTCTTGCTCAGTTGTGCACCGGGGCCACCCACTCCTCTTTCTATTCTGGTTAGAGACAGTTTGTGCTGTTCTGTGAAGGGAATAGTACACACCGTTGTATGAGATCTTCAGTTTCTTGTCAATTTCTCGCATGGAATAGCCTTAATTTCACAAAACAAGAATAAACTGACGAGTTTCCCAAGAAAGTATTTGTTTCTAGCCATTTTGAGCCTGTAATCAAACCCACAAATGCTTATGCACCAGATACTCAACAGTTTTATTGCTTCTTTAAACAGACAACAGTTTTCAACAAATAGTTTTCTAATGATCAATTAGCCTATTTAAAATGATAAACTTGGATTAGCTAACACAAAATTATAAACTTGGATTAGCTAACACAACGTGCCATTGGAACACGTGATGCTTGCTGATAAGTGGCCTCTGTACACCTATGTAGATATTCCTTTAAGAATCTGTCGTTTCCAGCTACAATAGTAATTTTAAACATTAACAATGTCTACACTGTATTTCAGATCAATATTATTTTAAAGGACAAGAAAATTTGGTTTCTTTCAAAAACAAGGACATTTCTAAGTGACCCCAAACTTTTGAACGATAGTGTGTATGGGGGATACAACCATCCCAGCTCTGCAGATTTTGCTGTGAAGAGACAGGATCATTTGTTTTATATAATAATACTTTTGGCAAAAATGTTGTACTGTCCATACTGTTATATTACTAGGCTAACTGTGCAGGTAGCACTACTGGGTGATTTGAACAGTCATAGTCAATCGATCAATTATATAATAATACTTTTGGCAAAAATGTTTATCTTTAATTTAAAGTCGGTCTAACTATGAGACTAGAAATGTTCAGGACTTTTGTGAAACAGCACAGTTTAAAAATATATGGCAAATTGAAATTTAATATATTACTAGGCTATATGTAACGACCAGATTACATTGAGTAGTCTGATGGGTGAGAATATTGTCAAGTGCTTGTCAAATTGTGACTGAGCGATTGATGAAGTGCGTGCAGCCTGCACAAGAAACTGCAGAGCTCAAGCGTTTCATGTGACTTAAAACAAAACGTGTCGCATTATGCAGCCTTAGAATGTGTTAAAAATCAGAACATATAAGCTAATGTTTGTATCACACCTAAAGTGGATTTATTGTGATGGTGTAGGCTATATTACATGGATTTATTGTGATGGTGTAGGCTATATTACATGGATTTATTGTGATGGTGTAGGCTATATTACATGGATTTATTGTGATGGTGTAGGCTATATTACATGGATTTATTGTGATGGTGTAGGCTATATTACATGGATTTATTGTGATGGTGTAGGCTATATTACATGGATTTATTGTGATGGTGTAGGCTATATTACATGGATTTATTGTGATGGTGTAGGCTATATTACATGGATTTATTGTGATGGTGTAGGCTATATTACATGGATTTATTGTGATGGTGTAGGCTATATTACATGGATTTATTGTGATGGTGTAGGCTATATTACATGGATTTATTGTGATGGTGTAGGCTATATTACATGGATTTATTGTGATGGTGTAGGCTATATTACATGGATTTATTGTGATGGTGTAGGCTATATTACATGGATTTATTGTGATGGTGTAGGCTATATTACATGGATTTATTAGACTTGTAGATGTTCCAAAGGTCTGCATCAGTGGCTTATAGGTTATGCGTGGAAGCCAGGAGATGATAAACATGTTTGTTAATTACGTTCAATTACCTGAGACCGACAGTATACTTACATGACAATCACTGGCCGACAAAATGTCATGAGCGCCACAACCCTACCCCCACCTGGTTTATACGCCCAAACCTAGGACTATAAACCCCCACCTGGTTCTATACACCCCCTTTTACTGTGTTCTTCTTTCATGAGAGACTAGTCCTGATTTACCTCTACCTGCAGCTCCTAAGCATAGCCCTGCCTTACCCCGTACCTGCACCAATGTATCTACCTGCTGCTCCTAAGCATGCATGCATCCTACATCGGTGCCCGGACTGCCCACAACTCCTGGGGCGCAAGTGTGAATGCCACACAAGCCTCCCTTGACGTCATCCACTCACTTTCCATGTAATTCCTCTTAGTTTGTTTTCCTACACAGTGAAAGGACAGGCGTGCTGTGTTAGATTTAGATCCTGAGCCTCTTTAGACTACATAGATTCAGTGTGAACATCTCCACCTGGTGTTGTGCTGGTGTTTAATGCCTGGCCCCTGACGTCCTCTATCGTCATACCAAACAGTCTGGCGTCACTGGAAATTCTTTTATGAATGCATTCAGTGAAAAGAGCGGGTCTTACCGTGATTCAATTAATTCCTTTGTCACAATACAACCACTTGCGTACGCACGCAGATAGATGGCTTTCCAAGTGCTTTACTTGAACCCCTGGAGGGTCCAGGTGGTGTGAAACATGGACTGGCTCTTCATTGAGATCCCATCGATTTAAATGCCTCTTAATTCTCATTCTGTCACATCCGTGCTGGTCCTTATTTACCCTACCCACCTGATCCTGCTGGTCCTGCCTTACAATGGAACAGGTTGGTACGGGGTATAACCAGTGTAGAGAGAGGGTGCAGACACTAAAACGCATTTTGGTTCTTGTTTAGTCTGTTTACTTAAAGATCCCTCTCTTTCATCCATCTTTTTTTTTCCAGAAACCATACCATTTGAGTTTTCCCAGAAACCAGACATTTTTATTTTTCTGCTTTTCATTCAATATATTTCCATGTAAAGAACTAGTAATCAATGCACTTTTCCGGCTTCATTTTTCCATCTTTTTTGTCAATTTTTCCCCCTACATTTTCTCACCTGCACAACTCAAGGGCTGGCTGAACTATATTGAAATATATAAAGACAAACTTGTATTTTTTGCGTTGATCTGTGGTCTACAATACTTATTTGGGGAATCCCTGCAGTTCCTAAGCATTGTCCTGCCTTACCCCGTACGCTTCTGTCTCATTGTATCTTCCTTCTGCACCTAAGCGTGCAGGCAGCAGCCTACAGAAATGTCCATGCTGTAGAAGTGTGAACAAATATCCATTGATCTCATCCACTTACTCCCACTTAACCTTCAATTAGTTGGATTCCATACACATTTTAAGGACTGATTGTGCAGCGTTGGATTGAGACACTGAATTGCTTTAGCCAAAGAGTCGCTTTGTCATACAGTACCAGTCAAAAGTTTAGACACACCTAGTCATTCAAAGTAAAAAAAAAAATGTATTACTATTTTCTACATTGTGGAATAATGGTGAAGACATCACAACTATTAAATAACACATATTGAATCAAGTTTTGTACACTCTTGGCATTCTCTCAACCAACTTCACCTGGAATGCTTTTCCAACAGTCTTGAAGGAGTTCCCACATGCTGAGCACTTGTTGGCTGCTTTTCCTTCACTTTGCGGTCCAACTCATCCCAAACCATCTTAATTGGGTTGAGGTCATGTGATTGTGGAGGCCAGGTAGTCTGATTAAGTACTCCATCACTCTCCTTCTTCGTCAAATAGCCCTGGAGCTTGGAGGTGTATTGGATCATTGTCCTGTTGAAAGACAAATGTTAGTCCCACTATGCGCAAACCAGATGGGATGGCATATCGCTGCAGAATGCTGTGATAGCCATGCTGGTTAAGTATTCCTTGAATTCTAAATATATCACAGACGGTGTCACCAGCAAACCTCCATGCTTTACGGTGGGAACCACATATGCAGAGATCATCCGTTCACCTACTGCATCTCACAAAGACACAGCGTTTGGAACCAAAAATCTCTCATTTGGTCTCATCAGACCAAAGGACAGATTTCCACCGGTGTCATTGCTCGTTTCTTGGCCCAAGCAAGTCTCTTCTTCTTATTGGTGTCCTTTTAGTAGTGTTTATTTTGCAGCAATTCGACCATGAAGGTCTGATTTTCATCTTAACAGTTGATCTTGAGATGTGTCTGTTACTTGCACTCTGTGAAGCATTTATTTGGGCTGCAATCTGAGGTGCAGTTTTATATAATGAACTTATCCACTGCAGCAGAGGTAACTTTGGGTCTTCCTTTCTTGTGGCGGTCCTATTGAGAGCCAGTTTTATCATAGTGCTTGGTGGTTTTTGCAACTGCACTTGAAGAAACTTTCAACGTTCTTGATGTTCCGCATTGCCTGACCTTCACGTCTTAAAGTAATGATGGACTGTCATTTCTCTTAGCTTATTTGAGCTGTTCTTTCCATAATATGGACTTGGTATTTTACCAAATAGGGGTATCTTCTGTATACCACCCCTACCTTGTCACAACACAGCTGATTGTCTCAAACGCATTAAGAAGGAAAGTAATTCCACAAATGAACTTTTAAGAAGGCACACCTGCTAATTGAAATGCATTCCAGGTGACAACCTCATGAAGCTGGTTGAGAGAATGCCAAGACAGTACAAAGCTGTCAAGGCAAAGGGTGGCTGCTTTGAAGAATCTCAATTCTAAAATAGAGTTTGATTTAACAGTTTTTGGGTTATTACGTGATTCCATACATGTTATTTCAAAGTTGTAATGTCTTCACGATTATTCTACAATAGTAAAAATAAAGACAAACCCTGGAATGAGTAGGTGTGCCCAAACTTTTGACTGGTACTATAGATCCAAGGTGGGGGCACCGAGGGGGGTATCAAGAGGTTAGAGGTCCCTGGCCAGGGTAGGATGGGTATAGAGGGTTTAAAGGCAGGTTGAAGGGGATATTGGGATTGGCCACGGGTGCTGATGTAGCTAGTGGTAATTAGGAGTAATCCCATAGACTCAATTTCAATGGTGACGTGGTCGGAGTAAACACTAGGCTGCTGGGTTACGGGGGTGAGGCAACACAAAACACGCTGCCGTTGATGTTGACGGCACCTCTGCCCTCGGTCAGAGCTAAAGGTTTCTCGGCACCCAAAACCACTTCAGCTATCCTTGTGCCAGATCTGTTTGTGCTGTCATGTCAACTCTTTGTCATGCTGAAAGGATAGCACAAGCAGATCTGGGACCAGGCTAGACATCAGCTAATCGATTTAACAGTTTAATGTCAAGGCTGGGATGAGAGGTGGCGGAGGGATCTCCAAGGTCATTGTAACAGTGCACAACAAAGCAATAGCGAAAATAAACGGGTCTGTATTATGGAGTCAACAGCGATTTTAGAAGTGTAAGGAAGGACAACATGCCTTATATACAAACCTCATGGACTCTGAAATGTATTCAATTGAATTAAAAAAGCTTTATTGTCCATCAAATGTACATAAGAAGGAAATGGTCTTTTGACATCAAATCTTATTTGCCACATGCGACAAATACAACGGGTGTAGACCTTACCGTAAAATGCTTACTTACAAGCCCTTAGCTCTTATTTTTCTTAATACTGCATTGTTGGTTAAGAAAATATTTACTAAATAAACTAAAGTAAAAGAGCAACAATAAAATAACAGTAACTATATACAGGGGGTACCGGTACCAAGTCAATTGTGTGGGGGTACAGATTCGTCGAGGTAAAGTTGAAGTCGGAAGTTTACATACACCTTAGCCAAATACATTTAAACTCAGTTTTTCACAATTCCTGACATTTAATCCGAGTAAAAATTCCCTATTTTAGGTCCGTTAGGATCACCACTTCATTTAAGAATGTTAAATTTCAGAATAATAGTAGAGAGAATGATTTATTTCAGTTTTTATTTCTTTCATCACATTCCCAGTGAGTCAGATGTTTACATACACCCAATTAGTATTTGGTAGCATTGCCTTTTAAATTGATTAATTTGGGTCAAATGTTTTGTGTAGCCTTCCACAAGCTTCCCACAATAAATTGGGTAAATTTGGCCCATTCCTCCTGACAGAACTGGTGTAACTGAGTCAGATTTGTTGGCCTCCTTGCTCGCACATGCTTTTTCAGTTCTGCCCACAAATTTTCTATAGGATCGAGGTCAGGGCTTTGTGATGGCCACTCCAATACCATGACTTTATTTTCCTTCAGCCATTTTGCCACAACTTTGGAAGTATGCTTGGGGGTCATTGTCCATTTGGAAGACCCATTTGCGACCAAGCTTTAACTTCCTGACTGATGCCTTGAGATGTTGCTTCAATATATCCACATAATTTTCCTACCTCATGATGCTATCTATTTTGTGAAGTGCACCAATCCACCCTGCAGCAAATCACCCCCACAACATGATGCTGCCACCCCCGTGGGATGGTCTTATATGGCTTGCAAGCCTCCCCCTTTTCCTCCAAACATAACGATGGCCATTATGGCCAAACAGTTCCATTTTTGTTTCATCAGACCAGAGGACACTTCTCCAAAAAGTACGATCTTTGTCCCCATGTGCAGTTGCAAACCGTATTCTGTTTTTTTTATGGAGGTTTTGGGGCACTGGTTTCTTCCTTGCTGAGCGGCCTTTCAGGTTATGTCTATTGGACTCGTTTTACTGTGGATATAGATACTTTTGTACATGTTTCCTCCAGCATGTTCACAAGGTCCTTTGCTGTTGTTCTTGGATTGATTTGCACTTTTCGCACTAAAGTATGTTCATCTCTAGGAGACAGAATGCATCTCCTTCCTTAGAGACATGATGGTCCCATGGTGTTTATACTGGCACACTATTGTTTGTACAGATGAACTTGGTACCTTCAGGCATTTGGAAATTGCTCCCAAGGATGAGGTCTGTGGAGGTCTGCAATTTTTCTTTTCTGAGGTCTTGGCTGATTTCTTTTGATTTTCCCATGATGTCAAGCAAAGAGGCACTGAGTTTGAAGGTAGATCTTGAAATACATCCACAGGTCCACCTCCAATTGACTCAAATGATGACAATTAGACTATCAGAAGCTTCTAAAGCCATGGCATCATTTTCTGGAATTTTCCAAGCTGTTTAAAGGCACAGTAGACTTAGTGTATGTAATCTTCTGACCCACTGGAATTGTGATACAGTGAATTATAAGTTAAATAATCTGTCTGTTAACAATTGTAGGAAAAATGACTTGTGTCATGCACAAAGCAGATGTCCTAACCAACTTGCCAAAACTATAGTTTGTTAACAAGAAATTTGTTTTAATGACTCCAACCCAAGTGCATGCAAACATCCGACTTCAACTGTACATGTAGGTAGGGGAAAAGTGACTATGTCTTAATGGCTTTGGGGGTAAAACCTGTTAAGAGGCCTTTTGGATCTGGACTTGGATTGATTTGAGCCTCGTTTATCGTTGCATTCTATTGTCATTGGATGGGGCTATTCTGAGTGAACGTGACAGCAAATAATGCTATTCCTTATATTCCGGGTGCCACCGTCTTTCTTTGTGTGGTCTCTAACGACAATATGTTTGTGTGTTTGTGCGCGTATGTGTACCAGGAGTGTGAGCAGCTGCAGAAGATGTACGCTTGCCCCCAGGACGAGAGGCTGCTTGAGCACACACAACAACAGCATTTCCTGTACCAGCAGGAGCAGCAGATTCTACACCAGCAGATACAGGTCACTGTGACACACACACACATGGACACACACACACATGGACACACACACACACACACACACACACACACACACACACACACACACACACACACACACACACACACACACACACACACAGAGAACGACACGCACACTGCATGGTTTGTATCAGCGGGAGCAGCGTTTTCTACACTAGCAGATGCAAGTCACCATGACCCTAGCCTAGACATTTCTGTCCCCATCTCTTCTCTCTCTGAAAGACACCATGAAAGGCTGGTCGATGTGACACAAATACAGTAAACACGTGCCATGATGTGTTCCTGAATTGTTTTTCCATTGTCTGAATCTTTCTCCCCCTTCTGCAGGCCCTGTCTTTGGGACACGGAGAGTGCCAGCCCAGTCACCTTACCCACCAGCTCCAGAGGTGAGAACACCACACACACAGCAACTCTGAGCGAGAGACTAATGATAATCATTAGTGACTAAAAACAATCATTTATTTTTAGACACCTTGGTTCAAAATAACACACTCAATGGCAATTGTCTGCTAAACACATGTAATGCAGGTCAGAGAAGCTCCACCAACAAGCCAGGCTTTTGTGCCGCTCTATTAATGAGTGTTATTTACATCCCTGTCTGTTCTCTCCCTTCCCTCAGGTTGCGTATCCAGCCCTCCAGTCCACCGCCTACACATGCCAGCAACCACTTGTTCAGACAGCCCAATCAGAGTCCCCCTCCAACAGCGATGATGCAGGGCCATGGTGAGTTCGAACTCCACTTGTCTTACTTGCCTTACTTGTCTTTCTTTATTAGACAAGGACGATACAGGTCAATATGACTAAATTGTTAAGGATCCCTTATTAGGACGAAGTGATGGTTGAAATAACCCGTTTGTAGGTACAGTTGCTCTCTTCTGACTGACTGATCTCTCCCTCCTTCCCACAGGTGTGCCATCAGCGGTTCAGTACCAGCACGGCCCCGCCCTCTATCAGCCCTCCAGCGGGAGTCCTCCCCCTTGCGGCCTGCGCCCCGTCACCCTGCCTCCGCAGCAGCAGCCCTGCTCCTCCTCCTGTGGCGGGGGTGTACCCATGCCCCAGCAGCAGCCCTGCTCCTCCTCCCGTGGGGGGGGCGTCCCCATGCCCCAGCAGCAAGTGACTATCCAGGTGCAGGAAGTGGAGCTGGGAGGGGGCGGGGCCCAACAGCGCCAGCAGCATGCCTTCCTTTCCACTCCGTGCGCCCACCGGGTCCTGGGGAAGCAGCTGAGTGCAGACAACGCCGAGACCCACAGGTGACCCTCACACCGCTGCTCACTTTGTGCCTGAACCGGCATGCCTTCGCACATCTTTTTCTGCCAGCACTTTTCTTCAACTTTCATGTTCTTCAATTCTGTGTTTTGGACTTTCTTTGTGAATTCTTCAATTTCATTTTTCTCCCCACCTTTTTATTTTTCATTTTCATAATGTTCACAGTTATTGTAGATTTCAGTCTCTCATACCTCAGTCAACCCTAGGAAACCATGTTCCTGAAGCCAAAAACTCACTCATAGTACAGTTTTATAAACTGTGTTGCCTGTGGCACCCTATTCCCTATATGGTGAACCATTTTAGACCATGTGCCCTGATCAAAGTACTCTATGTAACAGGGGTGTCAAACATATGGGCTGAAAATCCCAAAAGCGATGGATGGATAGATGCTTATGTTATGTTTTGCACATTTTGACTGTGAGGAAATATAACCAACGTTAAGTGTGGCCCTTGGGACCTCGGGGAAGACGGAATGCGGCCCGCAGGGAAAATTCTTTAGACACCCCTGCCATTTAGTGACACACAGAGTCTTACACCTGATAGGCTAGTGGACTTCAGACATATCCTTGTGGGTTGATAACGGTATTATTATTGATAACTCAAAACAACGTACTTGGCTGAAGAAGAAGAAGACGTCACCACCTGAATCCTCCACTGAGATTGGCTGACTAAAATGGACGTAAGTGGTGGGATGAGTACTAACGGCAGTAGTGTCACCATACTGTAGGAGCTATAGGCAGCTCTGCACCTACCTGTCTGTGTTGTATTTAGCCAAGCTTGGCAGTTACCTCATCCTTTGATTTTCTTGTCATTTCCTCTGGAACAGCTACAGCATTTGTGTGTATTTTACTGCTTGCACACCCCTCAGTGGACTTGTGACCTTTGAAACCGTACGGGTTTCTGTGCTGATTTTGACCCATAATAGCGGAGTTGCAACCAAAGTGTTGCAGTTAAAAGTGTAGAAGAACATGTCGAACTGTATTGTCACTGTGACATACTCCTCTCATACTGTTCATAAATAACTCCTTTCAGTTCTATACTACTAATAATAATAACTGTCATGTTTTTCTTGTATACTTCCTTCATCCAGAATACTATCTCAATGGTGTATTCGTTTTTTTCCTCAAAGAACTCTCTCAGTATTTGCTGGAGTTTGTGTTGGATGGTACGTTTGGTTGCAAATGGCATTAGCTGACTATTCTCCCTCTCTTCCCTGGGTCCCTAACTCCCCAGTCGCAGCCTCGGACGGTTCAACACATACGACCAGGCCGCCTTCAACAACCCCCATCTGTTCAGTGAGGGATCTCGGGCCTCGGGGGTGGTGGGTGGCTACAACCCCTACCTCCAGGGGACCTCCCTTAAGGTGCCAGGCATGGAGGCCTACCAGGGTGCGGTGGTCGGTGGGGCCGGAGGCGGGGGCTACGGGAGCCCCTCTGCCCTGCAGCAGGCTCTCCTATCCCCCACCCCCTGGAGTACCGGCCCCAGCAGCACGTCACCCCCACCCTACAGGGTCTCCTCTCCCCCGCCACTCCCTGACGGGCCACGCCGACCCCCGCCTGCCCCCCCAGGACCTGGCCTCCTTACTGAAGAGGCAGAGCCCTCGACCGGCACCCCCCACGCCCCCCAATGTGCCCCAGGACTACGGGGAGATGCTGCTGCGCCAGCTCGGCCAAGGGGAGTCTCTGGAGCCGGGGAGCCCCTACCAACACCTCCTCCAGATCATGCCCCTAGACGTCCAGCCCCCCAGCCTACCCCACTCTGAGAGCATGGAGGAGGATGACCTGCCGCCCGGCTACCATGAGGGCCTCCTGGCCAAGGCCCAAGGCTGTGGGGATGGCCATGACCTACTGGGCCCCCCCCGGGGAGGGACGCCCCCCTACAACTCCCCCACACACAGACACTGCTACATCAGAAGCACCACCACGACCAGAGGTAATGGCCAAGCAGGCTCAACCACAGACGTAGAACCTAGTCATTCTATTTCTGTAGCCTCAAACAGCTTTCACGTCACTGTATGTTAATATTCGCATGCGTTTTACACGCTCTCCTGCTTCGGTCTCACAAGCTACAGTCTACATTGTTAACGTCAGTAATCCATGCCTCCTTCTCTCCCCCCTTTCCAGACAATGAGCATGTTGACTGCAGGACCCAGGGGCAGCAGGTTATGGAGCAGGGCGTGCCTGACCATAATGGAGTGGGCTACTCCACCAGGGTCCCCCAGGGGGACGGCTATCGGCCCCGGGGCCAGCTACAGCGCCACCACACCATCCAGACCAGCGACGACGCCTATGTGAGTTTCTCACGGTGCCATAATGTGCTCTGTTTGGGACCATAGAAATAGAATGTACAGAATTTCTCAGCCTCTTATGTAGATCTCAAACGATTGGATAGTTTCAATGGATAGGTCTTAATTTACCTATCAGAGGGCACGATGCACTGTGTTGCTCATACCTATATTTTCCGATCTGTATTGCATGCCTAAGGGTAGGGACGAGGGGTTGATTTGGAATTGAACATTGCGTGCATTTATGAACTTAACGTGTCTTTCTGTACCTCCTCAGGACCAGGCCGAGCCCATGACTGGGATGAGCCTATTGGCTGGCAAGGCTCTGAGCTCCGCCCGCATGTCTGACATCCTCAACCAATCACCTCTGACAGGAAGCCAGCAGCTCCACCAGCGGGAAGAGTCGGGTCAGTGTCACACACACACACACACACACACACACACCAAATGGGTTAAAGTGAGTGAAACATGGCAGACTCGGTCAAATGTGAACTATTTAAAATTATTTATATCACATGACTAATGTATAGTGTAATATATGCCATTTTAGCAGATGCTTCTATCCTAAAAACAACTTACAGGGTCATCCATAGTAATACGCCGCCCCTGATGCAAATTAGGGTTAAGTGCCTTGCTTAAGGGCACACCAACAGATTTTCACCTTGATTACTCGGGCATTCGAACCAGCGGCCTTTTGGTTATTGGCCCAACGTCCTAACCGCTAGGCTACCTGCCGCCCAACTGAGCCACGGAGGATAATGCTCATGCACTCACAATACCCACCAAATACCTGCCTTGAACATGGAGGAGTTCTTCCTTCTGAATGGCTGTGTGTGTGTTTTCTCCTGGCAGTATGTGACGTGGAGGGAGAGCTCCACGCTGGAGCCTGCTACCCGTCGTCCTGCACCAGCAACATCCTTCACAGCTACAAACCCCCAGACCTGCAGTACAGCATGGAGCAAGCTGGGGTCTAACACAGGTACGCACATGCACTTAGGCTGCGTCACAAATGGTGCCCTATTCCTTGTGTAGTGCCCTACTTCTGACCAGGGCATTTTACATTTACATTTACATTTAAGTCATTTAGCAGACGCTCTTATCCAGAGCGACTTACAAATTGGTGCATTCACCTTATGACATCCAGTGGAACAGCCACTTTACAATAGTGCATCTAAATCTTTTAAGGGGGGTGAGAAGGATTACTTTATCCTATCCTAGGTATTCCTTAAAGAGGTGGGGTTTCAGGTGTCTCCGGGAGGTGGTGATTGACTCCGCTGTCCTGGCGTCATGAGGGAGTTTGTTCCACCATTGGGGGCCAGAGCAGCGAACAGTTTTGACTGGGCTGAGCGGGAACTGTACTTCCTCAGTGGTAGGGAGGCGAGCAGGCCAGAGGTGGATGAACGCAGTGCCCTTGTTTGGGTGTAGGGCCTGATCAGAGCCTGGAGGTACTGAGGTGCCGTTCCCCTCACAGCTCCGTAGGCAAGCACCATGGTCTTGTAGCGGATGCGAGCTTCAACTGGAAGCCAGTGGAGAGAGCGGAGGAGCGGGGTGACGTGAGAGAACTTGGGAAGGTTGAACACCAGACGGGCTGCGGCGTTCTGGATGAGTTGTAGGGGTTTAATGGCACAGGCAGGGAGCCCAGCCAACAGCGAGTTGCAGTAATCCAGACGGGAGATGACAAGTGCCTGGATTAGGACCTGCGCCGCTTCATGTGTGAGGCAGGGTCGTACTCTGCGGATGTTGTAGAGCATGAACCTACAGGAACGGGCCACCGCCTTGATGTTAGTTGAGAACGACAGGGTGT
Source organism: Oncorhynchus keta (assembly GCF_023373465.1). Taxonomy (NCBI): domain Eukaryota; kingdom Metazoa; phylum Chordata; class Actinopteri; order Salmoniformes; family Salmonidae; genus Oncorhynchus; species Oncorhynchus keta. The sequence continues at coordinate 12,061,851 of NC_068438.1, read as the reverse complement.
TGTCCAGGATCACGCCAAGGTTCTTAGCGCTCTGGGAGGAGGACACAATGGAGTTGTCAACCGTGATGGCGAGATCATGGAACGGGCAGTCCTTCCCCGGGAGGAAGAGCAGCTCCGTCTTGCCGAGGTTCAGCTTGAGGTGGTGATCCGTCATCCACACTGATATGTCTGCCAGACATGCAGAGATGCGATTCGCCACCTGGTCATCAGAAGGGGGAAAGGAGAAGATTAATTGTGTGTCGTCTGCATAGCAATGATAGGAGAGACCATGTGAGGTTATGACAGAGCCAAGTGACTTGGTGTATAGCGAGAATAGGAGAGGGCCTAGAACAGAGCCCTGGGGGACACCAGTGGTGAGAGCGCGTGGTGAGGAGACAGATTCTCGCCACGCCACCTGGTAGGAGCGACCTGTCAGGTAGGACGCAATCCAAGCGTGGGCCGCGCCGGAGATGCCCAACTCGGAGAGGGTGGAGAGGAGGATCTGATGGTTCACAGTATCGAAGGCAGCCGATAGGTCTAGAAGGATGAGAGCAGAGGAGAGAGAGTTAGCTTTAGCAGTGCGGAGCGCCTCCGTGATACAGAGAAGAGCAGTCTCAGTTGAATGACTAGTCTTGAAACCTGACTGATTTGGATCAAGAAGGTCATTCTGAGAGAGATAGCGGGAGAGCTGGCCAAGGACTGCACGTTCAAGAGTTTTGGAGAGAAAAGAAAGAAGGGATACTGGTCTGTAGTTGTTGACATCGGAGGGATCGAGTGTAGGTTTTTTCAGAAGGGGTGCAACTCTCGCTTTTGACCAGTAGTGCACTATATAGGGAATAGAGAGCCATTTTGGACAACCTTACAGTATGACTCTGTTGCGCTACACTCCGTCTACAGTGAGTGAATGTCTTTAGCCAGAATCATGTTGTCCATACTGTTGCTACTGTTTGTTAATGCTGTTCTTAGATCAGCTGTCAGTTAGTTAAACCTTCATTTTGCCAGGCAGGTCATTTTTGGCCTGATTCTCATTCACAGTACTGACTTTGTTGGTCAAGAGGTGAACATGATAAAGCACAGTACTTGAACTATTAGTGCTCCTAGCTAGGGGATATCGAGGGTGAATCTCAATAGTATTACCTTGGTTCCTCACCTCCTCTTTCACCGCCTTCTCTAAGTGCACTGGAGGAGAAGGACCGTGGGGAGGAACCTCAGATCTGCTCTTTCAATGTGTTTTGAGATGAGGGAAAGACGATTGGGATTCACCCCTAGCGTTAACTCTGTCCCTCTGTGTTCTCTCTCTCCTAGGAGCGTGTCCTGTGTATAAAGGTCCACATCAGCCACCTGTGTTGAGCAGCATCACGCCAAACCGCCATTGTCTGTCTGGAGGGGGCACTCTCTGTCAGTCCTGGGGGAGGGCAGGCTGCAGTCCAGGGTGGGTGGGCGGGGATTGGCTGGGTGAGGGGAGTGGGTCCAATGCCAGCATTCTGTTCTGCACAGCCATCTAGCAAGCATTGCCATCATTGGCTCTCTCCATTTCTGCTCTTCCACCCGATTGGATAGATTGGGCTCTGCCACCCCCATTCACTTCTTCCTTCCTACCCCTTGTGGTCCCCCTCCCCCAACTGTTGCCATAGCAACATACTCATGCGCCTCAATGTCCCAGGCAGTCATACAGGCAAAATATATAGATCACATAAACATACACGTGCAAACACTCAGCCACAAACCCAAAGTATTCACACCAAGTCTGTGCGTGGGGATTCCTGTGAGGTTCTGTCCGCTCCTCCCTCTCCCCTCCGCTGTATTCCGGTGGACCATTCCGGAGCGGACTGTGATCTCAGATCCTATGAGGCTCTCTCTCAGAATGACCCATTACGTTGGGCTTGCGGGGATGGGTTTGGTTCAGGCTCAGGGGTGCTAAAAAAACAAACAATGGAGCTCAGTGACATCGAGGATTGCACAGCACAACCAGCTCTCATTTTTACATTTTATTTTCCTGTTCTGTCATTCTTTATCTTAATTGTTTTTAAAATTAATTTTTACGGCTAATGTTCATCTAAAAGTTATGATCATTATTGTTACTATTATTGTTATTACTGTTTACTGTAAAATAAGTTTTTATTGTTATTATGATTATAATGACCATTATTATTAAAGGAAAAAAAATGTTCTGTGTTGCAAGGAGGACAACATTTTAGTTTTGATTACTTATGTAATTCTGCACTTTCAGTTCAATGCTATCTTTTATTCTTCTCCCTGTTTACCCTCTCATACTGCCTGTTCCTTTTCTCACTCCCTTGTTCTCTCATGTTTTATGCCCTTCTTTCCCCCCCACCGCTGTTCTTCATTCCATCCTTCCTCCCTCTTTTTCCACTCCCCATCGCTCCCCTGCCCCCTCTTGTGACTGTGGCATTGTGGGTAGTTTTAACTGACATTCTTCCCCTTCCTCCTCTGTACAGCGACACCATGTATAGATTGCAATTTCTGTATCATATTTTTGGGGGGAGGTGTTGGGGAGGCATTTTTATATTGTTATTATTTTGTATTTTTTGATGTCTTCAGATGTCATATTTCTTTTATTTTTTTAATTTGGGGGGGAATATTGAGATTTTTAGCCAAAAGAGTACAGGGAGAAGTCTCCTTCATTGTCATAAAAAAATATTGTTCTTATTGTTTTATTATTGAGACACTTGAAGAGGAGAGTGATTATTTGTGTTACTTTTTATCATTTCAATCATTGATGCAGTTGCCATTGTTATCGTTCTCTGCTTTTTGGGGGTAGATTTTGCAGGCAAGGGGTTGTAGGGTGGTTCGGTGCTGGGAGTGCAGTAAATGAAATGGAGGGGAACTGTAATATACAGTCCTTTGCGAAAGTATTCGGCCCCCTTGAACTTTGCGACCTTTTGCCACATTTCAGGCTTCAAACATAAAGATATAAAACTGTATTTTTTTTGTGAAGAATCAACAACAAGTGGGACACAATCATGAAGTGGAACGACATTTATTGGATATTTCAAACTTTTTTAACAAATCAAAAACGGAAAAATTGGGCGTGCAAAATTATTCAGCCCCCTTAAGTTAATACTTTGTAGCGCCACCTTTTGCTGCAATTACAGCTGTAAGTCGCGTGGGGTATGTCTCTATCAGTTTTGCACATCGAGAGACTGAATTTTTTCCCATTCCTCCTTGCAAAACAGCTCGAGCTCTGAGGTTGGATGGAGAGCATTTGTGAACAGCAGTTTTCAGTTCTTTCCACAGATTCTCGATTGGATTCAGGTCTGGACTTTGACTTGGCCATTCTAAAACCTGGATATGTTTATTTTTGAACCATTCCATTGTAGATTTTGCTTTATGTTTTGGATCATTGTCTTGTTGGAAGACAAAATCTCCGTCCCAGTCTCAGGTCTTTTGCAGACTCCATCAGGTTTTCTTCCAGAATGGTCCTGTATTTGGCTCCATCCATCTTCCCATCAATTTTAACCATCTTCCCTGTCCCTGCTGAAGAAAAGCAGGCCCAAACCATGATGCTGCCACCACCATGTTTAACAGTGGGGATGGTGTGTTCAGAGTGATGAGCTGTGTTGCTTTTACGCCAAACATAACGTTTTGCATTGTTGCCAAAAAGTTCAATTTTGGTTTCATCTGACCAGAGCACCTTCTTCCACATGTTTGTGTATCCCAGGTGGCTTGTGGCAAACTTTAAATGACACTTTTTATGGATATCTTTAAGAAATGGCTTTCTTCTTGCCACACTTCTATAAAGGCCAGATTTGTGCAATATACGACTGATTGTTGTCCTATGGACAGGGTCTCCCACCTCAGCTGTAGATCTCTGCAGTTCATCCAGAGTGATCATGGGCCTCTTGGCTGCATCTCTGATCAGTCTTCTCCTTGTATGAGCTGAAAGTTTAGAGGGACGGCCAGGTCTTGGTAGATTTGCAGTGGTCTGATACTCCTTCCATTTCAATATTATCGCTTGCACAGTGCTCCTTGGGATGTTTAAAGCTTGGGAAATCTTTTTGTAACCAAATCCTGCTTTAAACTTCTTCACAACAGTATCTCGGACCTGCCTGGTGTGTTCCTTGTTCTTCATGATGCTCTCTGCGCTTTTAACGGACCTCTGAGACTATCACAGTGCAGGTGCATTTATACGGAGACTTGATTACACACAGGTGGATTGTATTTATCATCATTAGTCATTTAGGTCAACATTGGATCATTCAGAGATCCTCACTGAACTTCTGGAGAGAGTTTGCTGCACTGAAAGTAAAGGGGCTGAATAATTTTGCACGCCCAATTTTTCAGTTTTTGATTTGTTAAAAGTTTGAAATATCCAATAAATGTTGTTCCACTTCATGATTGTGTCCCACTTGTTGATTCTTCACAAAAAAATACAGTTTTATATCTTTGTTTGAAGCCTGAAATGTGGCAAAAGGTTGCAAAGTTCAAGGGGGCCGAATACTTTCGCAAGGCACTGTAGCTGACATATCATCCCCATCATCATCATAAGACATTTAGAGGTGGAGAGAGAAAGAACCCATCTCTCCTCACTCCCCCAATCTGCAGTGGTACCCTCCGTCTCCGACCTCATCGCCCCCCTTATTGGCCGGCACACAATGGACATTGCTTCTCCTCCCGACTCTGGCCCCGCTACGGCCAAATCTCCAGGAGGAGACTACTACTCTGCACATATGCTGCCTCCCTTTTCTATCTCTTTCTCGCTCTCAGTCCCTCCCTTTGTCACATGATCAGCAAGGGAGACCTACTCCAGCCCCAATACTGGATTCAGTCCTCCAATGCTTCAGAAGGAGAGAAATGAGGAACTGACCATAAGCTGAGCGGTCTCGAGTTTTGACCCCAACGCAGTATGTACAGCTCAGATAGTGAGCGCAGGGTTTGGGAGAATGATCCGCCCACCTATCCTCCCCCTTGTCCGCAAGGACTCCCAGTGCATCATGGTCCAGCGAGGGACTGTGTGTGTGTTGCTGATGAGGGACCACCTCCTCGTTTTCTTCTTCCTTATCTGTTTCTGTCTGACTTCCCCCTCATCGTCTGTAAACCACCTCTCTGCTCGGCACCTGTATCCTATGTTCTCTTTTTCTATCCTTTCATTTTTTACATTTTTTTTTTTAGTACAAAAATACTAAAGTGCAACAATGATTAAATAGAATTCCAACCAAACTGAGATGAATTAAATAAATATATATAAATAAATAATTTAAAAAGACAATGTGTTTGGATGATGTTAGATACATTTAAGGAATCTGTATACCACCTGTGTGGAAAATTTGCTTGTATTAATGCTTGTCTTTTGCCAGTCTGAATTTCATACTGATTGACTCGATACAAAAGATAGAAGTTATTGTGATGCAGTTGCTTGTAGTTGAGGAGCAGACTTAATGATGGTCAAACATGTACACCGACGGCAAACATCTTTATGCACTCTAACGGGGTTGCTTTCTATTCCAGTTCAATGAAGTCAATTCAGAAAGTAAACAGAACATTCCCACTGGAATTGGAATTTCAGTTTACTTCCTCAATTGACTGCATTTAAAAATGATCAACCCTGACATATACTCCATATTTGACAGTATGTGATACATGGGGCACAAACCTGAAATCCTCATGGGTAAGAAGAATAACTCCACTAGTTGTATTTGTCAGATTTAAGGAAAGGACCTATTTGCCACTGACACAGGAGCACTGTAGGGATGAAAGTGGATCATTGGGTAAGCTATTGATCTACATCCCTCTACCTCGGTGCTGCAGTGCTCTGTGATCATCTTCTTTGGTCTGTCTGTAGAGCTGCACTGCAGTTGCTTTTCAGGCAACGGTAGCTGAGCACAGATCTATGGGAGCCCTGTAGTATGTAATAGGGGAGGGGCAGGCAGGGATGCTGCGATTGGAAGATGGACAAGAATTATGGATAAATGTAGTCCCTGTGCCTTAAGACTGACACCTTGCCCCCTCATCACTCTCCTTCCAGCCATCTCGCCCTTTTTCTCGCGCACACCTTGGAATACATGGTTAGTGGCTCATTAAATGACAGATGCATTGCGTAGCTTGTCCCGTTTTCCTCTCGCTCCCCCTCTCCCCTTGTTATCTGTGTGGCGACAGCATGACTGTCTGCGTCAGCCACTAAATGCTGCTTGCTGCAGTCGGAGGATCGTGTGTGTGTGTGTGTGTGTGTGTGTGTGTGTGTGTAGTGTAGTTGAGTGAGCCGGGGGGCTGCCTATCGTCTCCTCTACTACCCTACCCAGCATGCATGGAGGACCGACAGGCTGAATCATCCCACCACCTTTCTGTCGACTGTGCCAAGGTAACACTAACGTGTGTGTGTGTGTGTGTGTGTGTGTGTGTGTGTGTGTGTGTGTGTGAGAGAGAGAGAGAGAGAAACATAAAGAATGGGGGAAGAAAGATTAGGACTGTTATGTGTTGTTTGTTGGTGTATCTGAGTTTGAAAGACAGTGCTGTGTGCATTGCTGTGTATGTGTTTGGGGGTGGGTGTGTTTTGAGACACTGCATGCATCCCTGCACAGCAGATTAAGTGTGTTGTGCAGAGTCTAGCCCACTCTTGTCCGTTACTGCCTTCAATCCATCGTGCCTGTGCTTGTTATGACAAGCTTCCACTCCTCTATTTACTAGACTGATTGCACAATTGTTGATTCGGGGAATACTATTCTCATGCCGTCAGCTTTATATGTTGATGTCATGCTTACATTCCTGTTTTAGTGGAAGGCAGTGACACATTGATCATGTGACTATGACCATCCGTGATTAATAGTATCAGGCGTTTTGTCATTTCTGGTGCCTTTTCACACATTCATTTGCATATGTGTGGTGTGAAATCCCTGACTTCTTTTAAACAGGCCTGTGTTTTTAATCTACTGATAGAGGCCTACTCAGAATTTACACTGCAGCTCCTCACAAATCAAATTTGGACAGCCAGCAAATGATTGAATACTTTGGATTCAGGGAGGAGCATAATTTGTGAGGAGCATAATCAACTCTTGCTCTAACTCTCCTCATCACTGTTCATTGTGTCTTTATATGCCTATGGTCCCATGTGGCTCATTTGGGAGAGCATGGCACTTGCAACGCCATTGTTGCGGGTTCGATTCCCACAGGGGACCAAACACGAAAAAAGTATGGAAATGTATGATCTCACTACTGTACGTTGCTCTGGATAAGAGTCTGCTAAATTACTAAAATGTAAAAAATAATTTGAAATGCACTTAGGCTATTTCTGTGTCTTTCATAGACTGTTGTATCCTCTCTGATTGGCTGTTCCTTTGTCTTTTTTTAATGGATTGTCCAAGAAGCTACTGCTCCTCTGTTGACGTTCTGTTCACATTAGTTGTTTATCTGTCTCAACTTGTGTTCACCACATTCTCTTTGTCTCTCGTAGGGATCTATCCTCTTTATTCCGGTGTGTTTTTACTGTCTTCCTTCCAGTTTCTTTCCTTCTGTCAGTGTTTTCTTGTCTTTCTTTCTAGGGCTAATGTAATTCTTACATGTCAGTGTTCGCTCTCTGGCACTCTCTCTCTGTCTTGTTTCTGTCTGTTGGTCCACCTCTGTTTTCCTTGTCATTTTCTTGTCTGTGTAATCCCTCTATTCAGTCACTGGAGAGCAATCACTGTCCTGTCCTGTCCTGTCCTGTCCCTGTCTCAGCAGCTGGGGGTTGGTGGTCCTGTGGACGAGCATGGAGTGTCTGTGTCTGATGCAAGGGCCAGGCACCACTGTCCTGCTGCTACACACTTTGGCTTGGGCATGGACAGGTCAGTAACAAGACTGGATCATGGAAAATATACCACCACACAGTATACTACTGTTAGTGGAATTCTAAATTCCTATATGTTTTGTAGCCAAAACCAAATTCTCACTCTTTCTATCTCATTAATGAGTTGTAAGTTCATTAATTATGCATGAAGTAGATTGAGACCAGTCTTAAAAGCCAGGTAACAGCGTTTAATTCAAGAGAGTACTAACTCAAAATACAAAGAACCTTACATTTAAAGAGAGGACATGAAATGACATCATCAGTTTCTCACACTCTCTCCGATCCACACAATAGCACAGTGTTTTCAGGTCCGGAAATGTCTTCTACTCCCCTCATAAACCAGACATTCCAATCTGTCTAAAAGATATCTTCTCATCCACTAATGGAATATCAAGGACCATTCTTATCTGTCAGAAAAGATATATCATCCCTCTCCCTTAACCTTCCCGCAAGGTACAGACAATTAATTTGTTTTACTTACATTTTCAGGAACAGCTTAACCAAGAACCCATACATTTCATACCATAACATAATAGTATTAGAATAAATGGTTCTAATTGAAATGTATACATTATTAATCATTTCAACTATAATTTCCTCCAACAAATACTGAGTACTTTATGAGTCACAATATATTGATTAAGGATAATGATTCTCATGAGAAACAGATGAAAAGTACATTTAAATGGACACTGGGTTTCAAGTGCACATATTTTGAACATATAAACTTCTCTCTACATCCAGGTGCGATCGAACATGATCCCAAGATTGATGGACGGCATCAAGCTGCACTAACACTGAAAGAGAATGTCACCCACAAGTTCAACTGCCAGTCAGAGGGTTGGAATCCTAATGCCCCGCCCCTGCTGATGTGGTATCTCAACGGGAAGCGACAGAGACAGCCGGCAGACAAACGGACACCTGGGCGCCTGGTGATGACATCAGTGGAGGAGTCTGGGCTGCTTAAATCGGACTCCAAGCACAACAGCACCTTCTCTCTGAGAGCCAGGAAGTGGGATACAGAGCTGGTGTGTGCCGCCTCCAGCCCTCGCAGTGGAGAGAGCTACAACTCCACCGTCACCCTCAATGTGCAGTGTCAGGAGGCTCGTTGAATGATCTACCGATGTGTTGTGGGGAATGTGTTTATATGGTTATATCTTGTGGCTGTTAAGGTGTCATAACCAAATACAGTATTAACCCCAGTCCTTCTGCCTACTCAGATCTTCTCATTGAATATCAATATCCAATATGATCCCACCACTGTAGGTTATTTAGACCCAGTAATATTGAACTGATGTGATGCTCAGTTTCCCTCTATTTGTTATGTTCCCATACCTTTTCTATCCCAGTCCTGCCGGAGATTCTGCGTGTATACGCTCACTACACTGAAACCTCAGACCCTGGCCTCTCCCTGGTCCTCTTTGCCTTGGTACGGTCCAACCCCCCTGCCCACATCACCTGGGTGGACCAGTCTGGCCAGCTGGTGGCCAACACATCGGACTTCCTCATTCTGGACTCGCGGAGCTACCCATGGCTGACCAATCATACGCTGCAGGTCACCCTGAGCAGTCTATTAGGGAACGTCTCTGTGAACACCAGCAACAGTGTCGTTGCAGCTCAGAGCAACCTAACTCTGGCAGGTCGTTATCACTTTTACCCTTTTCTCACTATGGTACTGAACCAGACTGTCTTGCAAAGGGTGGACGCGTAACCAGGCCACCTGAGCATAGCTTGGTTTGGCCCAGCTTGGTTCCACTCAACAGTGTGAAAAGACCCCTTTTCTACTACAGTCCTGTATCTGTATTCTCCAGTGTTCCTCCAGTCCAGAGTGGAGGTGCCGGTGCTGGGCATCCTGACAGGGGCGCAGTGGGCTTCATTACCCTTCTCATCCTCTGCCTTCTGCACAAGGGCAAGACCGTCATCGATGAGACAGGGGAGCAAGGAGGGTGGGAGGAACTGTTGTATTTTCATGATTCAATGAATGAGGTACTTTAAGTCTCTGAAAAATGTCTGTGCCTGTCCCTTTTCAGATGAGCCAGTCGAGATTATAATGGTGAAAAAATGGTAACGTACATTATTTGGCTAGTTTATCTGTTGTTTGTTTCAGTTGTCAGCGTAGGTGTGGGTTTAAAATGTGTCTTTCTTTGAATATGAAAAAAAAGGTAAAGTGGGAGGGAGTATGAAAATGTCTGCATTCACCACTACTGTAAGTTGCTCTGGATAAGAGCGTCTGGTAAAATGTAATACCTACGTATTGTATTCAATGGTATATATTTATGCATGCGCATGCTCCTCTGTTTGTATTTACAGTACAGTATATAAGGCAAGTGTCTGTATAATAATATACTTTACATGTATGTATATGTATTCACTAGGAAACAAACGGAAGCACACATGCCAAAATGGGGAGGGACATACCTGAACTTATCCAAGAAGAGACTGATTTTCATTGCTTTGGTTTGCAACAGTGTGCACTAATGAATACACCCCATGATTCTTGTGTCAGTGTCGATTCACCTACTATGAAGGTAGACAAGATATACCTACCCAGAGAGAACATGTCTCTACCTTCCAACATGCAACTCCAGGACCTCAGCACCCTGCGTAAAGGTAAGACACTACTGCTGAGAGACAGATACCTCATTAGAACCGAGGTAAAAGTCTCATCAATTGGTGCAAAGCAATTCCAAAACAACAAACAGAGTGGCCATGTTGGTGCCCTGGGCATTGGCACCTGTCCCGGTGGTCTTCTCCATGACTCCGTCCCATCTGTTATTCTACTTCCTCATCACTCTGTAGCACGAGAGGCCGCCAAACACCACCTTGGGGAGAAGATGAGCGAGGAAGAGGAGGATCTGTCTGCTGCCTATGCTGCGAGGGGTGAGACGGGGTTCAGAAGTTTAGGGTTAGCTTACCTGTTGAATGGAAATTAGTTGGCCCACTCCACACTAATGTAATGTTACATATTTTCAGGCTGTTACAAAGTGGTGTGTGTGTGTGTGTGTGTGTGTGTGTGTGTGTGTGTGTGTGTGTGTGTGTGTGTGTGTGTGTGTGTGTGTGTGTGTGTGTGTGTGTGTGTGTGTGTGTGTGTGTGTGTGTGTGTGTGTGTGTGTGTGTGTGTGTGTGTGTGTGTGTGTGTAACTATTGTTTGTGTGTATATACCGTGCACCACATATGTCCGTACATTGTTATAAAGTTTGTTGTTGACTCCCCCTCCAGGCTTTGCCCGGTACTCCATGGTGGATGACATCAAATAAGGTGAACAGCAAGAGCAGTGATGAGATCTGGCTCTGTCTACTATGCCACAGTCCCACCACTGGGTGGTCAAACCACAGTTCAACCGGCCAATAGGAACCTGTGAAAGACTGCCTGTCAGCCAATCTCATCTTCAAAAAGGACCAATAGAGATGCTGAGATGATTACAGGCGGAGACCAGCAAGAGAAACCGATCAGGGAGATGCGATAGGTAGTGATCTCACTCTGGGTTTATCCAGATGAACCTATTACAGCAGGTAATCACATTCCAACTTAATTCAGTGAAAATCAGAAACTCAGAATATCAGGTCCTATGTTAATTGTTTAGTGTATTTCAAGCTGACTGGAATAAATCTGTAGCCTGGTCCTATTTCTGTTTGTGCTGTCTCTCTGTTTGGTGTGACAATATGTCATGAACAGATCTGGGACCAGGCTAATAACTCTGACTGCCATGAACTGAATCATCAAAAGGTGCAGTTGTAGAATCAAGTTAACGCATTTAGATGGCTCTAAACACCTAAACTGATGCTCCATGTGGGAAGTATACTGTACCAGTGTTTTAGATGGCTCTAAACACCTAAACTGATGCTCCATGTGGGAAGTATACTGTACCAGTGTTTTAGATGGCTATAAACACCTAAACTGATGCTCAGTGTGGGAAGTATACTGTACCAGTGTTTTAGATGGCTCTAAACACCTAAACTGATGCTCCATGTGGGAAGTATACTGTACCAGTGTTTTAGATGGCTCTAAACACCTAAACTGATGCTCAGTGTGGGAAGTATACTGTACCAGTGTTTTAGATGGCTCTAAACACCTAAACTGATGCTCAGTGTGGGAAGTATACTGTACCAGTGTTTTAGATGGCTCTAAACACCTAAACTGATGCTCCATGTGGGAAGTATACTGTACCAGTGTTTTAGATGGCTAAACACCTAAACTGATGCTCAGTGTGGGAAGTATACTGTACCAGTGTTTTAGATGACTCTAAACACCTAAACTGATGCTCAGTGTGGGAAGTATACTGTACCAGTGTTTTAGATGACTCTAAACACCTAAACTGATGCTCCATGTGGGAAGTATACTGTACCAGTGTTTTAGATGACTCTAAACACCTAAACTGATGCTCCATGTGGGAAGTATACTGTACCAGTGTTTTAGATGACTCTAAACACCTAAACTGATGCTCCATGTGGGAAGTATACTGTACCAGTGTTTTAGATGACTCTAAACACCTAAACTGATGCTCCATGTGGGAAGTATACTGTACCAGTGTTTTAGATGACTCTAAACACCTAAACTGATGCTCCATGTGGGAAGTATACTGTACCAGTGTTTTAGATGAAGTATACTGTACCTAAACACCTAAACTGACTCTAAACACCTAAACTGATGCCATGTGGGAAGTATAACCAGTGTTTTAGATGCTCTAAACACCTAAACTGATGCTCAGTGTGGGAAGTATACTGTACCAGTGTTTTAGATGACTCTAAACACCTAAACTGATGCTCAGTGTGGGAAGTATACTGTACCAGTGTTTTAGATGGCTCTAAACACCTAAAACTGATGCTCTAAACACCTAAACTGATGCTCCATGTGGGAAGTATACTGTACCAGTGTTTTAGATGACTCTAAACACCTAAACTGATGCTACCAGTGTGGGAAGTACTGTACCTGGCTCTAAACACCTAAACAGTGTAGGTATACTGTGGCTCTAAACACCTAAACTGATGCTCAGTGTGGGAAGTATATACCAGTGTTTTAGATGGCTCTAAACACCTAAACTGATGCTCAGTGTGGGAAGTATACTGTACCAGTGTTTTAGATGGCAGTGTTTTAGATGACTCTAAACACCTAAACTGATGCTCCATGTGGGAAGTATACTGTACCAGTGTTTTAGATGGCTCTAAACACCTAAACTGATGCTCAGTGTGGGAAGTATACTGTACCAGTGTTTTAGATGGCTCTAAACACCTAAAACTGATGCTCTAAACTGATGTGGGAAGTATACTGTACCAGTGTTTTAGATGGCTCTAAACACCTAAACTGATGCTCAGTGTGGGAAGTATACTGTACCAGTGTTTTAGATGGCTCTAAACACCTAAACTGATGCTCCATGTGGGAAGTATACTGTACCAGTGTTTTAGATGGCTAAACACCTAAACACCTAAACTGATGCTCTAAACATGTGGGAAGTATACTGTACCAGTGTTTTAGATGGCTCTAAACACCTAAACTGATGCTCCATGTGGCTCTAAACACCTAAACTAGATGCTCCATGTGGGAAGTATACTGTACCAGTGTTTTAGATGGCTCTAAACACCTAAACTGATGCTCCATGTGGGAAGTATACTGTACCAGTGTTTTAGATGGCTCTAAACACCTAAACTGATGCTCCATGTGGGAAGTATACTGTAACAGTGTTTTAGATGGCTCTAAACACCTAAACTAATGCTCAGTGTAGGATGTATGCTGTACCAGTGTTTTAGATGGTTTACACTGACTGACAACTACCGCAGCTCTGGTCCTGAACGTCTCTAAAACTAAAACTATTGTATTTGGTACAAATCCTTCCTTGCTAGACCTCAGCTGAATCTGTTAATGAATGGTTTGGCTGTTGAACAAGTTGAGAATACTAAATTACTTAACGTTACTTTAGATAGTAAACTGTCGTGGTCAAAACATATAGATTCAATGGTTGTAAAGATGGGGAGAAGTCTGGCCGTAATAAAGAGATGCTCTGCTTTGACTCACACTCCAAAAAGCAAGTTCTGCAGTCTCTAGTTTTGGTCTTATCTTGATTATTGTCCAGTCGTGTGGTCGAATGCTGCAAGGAAAGACCTAGTTAAGCTGCAGCTGGCCCAGAACAGAGCGGCACGTCTTGCTCTTCACTGTAATAAGAGGGCTGATATAAATACTATGCATGCCAGTCTCTATTGGCTAAGAGTTGAGGAGAGACTGACTGCATCACTTCTTCTTTTTATAAGAAACATTAATGTGTTGAAAATCCCAAATTGTTTGCATAGTCAACTTACACACAGCTCTGACACACACACTTACCCCACTAGACAAGCCACCAGGGGTCTTATCACAGTCCCCAAATCCAGAACAAATTCAAGAAAACGTACAGTATTATATAGAGCCCTTATTGGATGGAACTTCCTTCCATCTCATATTGCTCAAATAAAAAGCAAACATGGTTTCAAAAAACCGCTAAAGCAACACCTCACGGCACAACGCCTCACCCCTATTTGACCTGGATAGTTTGTGTGTGTGTATTGATATGTAGGCTGTGTGTGCCTTTACATTTTTTTTTAATGTAGTTCTGTCCTTGAGCTGTTCTTGTCTATTGATGTTCTGTATTATGTTTCATGTTTTGTGTGGACCCCAGGAAGAGTAGCTGCTGCTTTTGCAACAGATAATGGGGATCCTAATAAAATAGCAAATACCAAATCTCCATATACTACAGTCTATTGATCACATACCATAACCTCCTGTTGCATTACAGAATGCTTCCTGTTCTTTGTATATCATAAGAATGTCCAAGACAATTTATGTGAACTGATATTTTTCTATTGATATATACATAAACAATATATATTTCTCTAAAAGTATATAACGTGTACATGTACATTTGTATTTATGTGTATATGTGTATAAAATACATCTAATTAAGATTAATATGACTATGGATTTGACTATGGACAGTCAATTCTGCTTTTGCTTTTATTTAACCAGCAGGGGGCACTAATCTTACCCTGTCAAATACCCAGGTTGGAGACTTAAGGAACCAACTGTCTATTGATTTACATATAATGGTCTGTCTTCTTGTCATATTAATGCTGTCATAGGTCAGCTGTGCTTTGCAGGTCAGGACTGGGCATCATCAGGTGACAGTGCAGGGCTGGCCTTCACTGGTTCTGCTGTAATGGAGCTAGTGTTAGCCCATATCAGTGTGCTGAGCCAGTGGGAGGAAATGCAGCCTTAAGTCTAATGGAAATTGTGATGACATTCACATATGACAATTATATCTCAGATTGTGTTCACTTGACACTGATGGTAGGGAATTGATTCTGCTCTATCTTTTATGGTTCTGACATTGCTGTCTGGGTATATGTGATTGTGTGTAATAAGACTGGCCAAAATCAACATTTTGTAAATCGCAATTATTCTAAGAAAGGTGTTTTCTGTCTTACTTGTGGTTAGTGCATTGTTATTTGTGTCGAACATAGGGGTGGTAGTGTTTGAGGCATAGGGGTGGTACTGTTTGAGGCATAGGGGTGGTAGTGTTTGAGGCATAGGGGTGGTAGTGTTTGAGGCATAGGGGTGGTAGTGTTTGAGGCATAGGGGTGGTACTGTTTGAGGCATAGGGGTGGTACTGTTTGAGGCATAGGGGTGGTACTGTTTGAGGCATAGGGGTGGTACTGTTTGAGGCATAGGGGTGGTAGTGTTTGAGGCATAGGGGTGGTAGTGTTTGAGGCATAGGGGTGGTAGTGTTTGAGGCATAGGGGTGGTAGTGTTTGAGGCATAGGGGTGGTACTGTTTGAGGCATTGTGTCTTAGTGCCTGGGTGAGAGTGTAACTGTTCCAGGTGCCAGTTGTAGGTTACAGGGTGTTGTGGTCTACCGTTGCCAAGCAGGAAGCTGTTGTCTCTTTGTCTTCCTCACATGGCTCCTCTGCAGAGCAGCAGGGATTTTAGGTTTTCAACAGAATTATTGGAACTAAACTTAAAGATCTGTGATTATTATAATCATGTTTTACTACATCGTAAAATCATACTACATACTAAAACCACTACTCTTACATTATTTTTTGCAATTTACTGTAGGCCCATATGTAATTCTTCTTACCCTTGGTTATTAAACATTGGGACATTGTTGTTTCAAAGTGATAGTACTTGCCAAAGCAGCATGTTCAAGTTGATCTGTGGCGTCACCCATAACTCAACACGGTCTCATGTTGCTGAGGTATTAAATAGGGACAGACACAGCGCTGGTGTTAATGCAAGATAATCATACACACCACCTCATAGACATAGAGACAGACACACCCCGTGAGAAGGTGACATTTTGAAGACTTTTTGAGAACCGACAAGGAAAGGGTAAGTTTTAGTTTTTTTATCCCCTATTCTAAAGACCCTTTTATTTGTTTTACATTTTTAAGACAGTTTTGGTGGGTAGATCGGATTTAATATTGCAGATAGATTGTAGCTTCCATCAATGTAATTGTCTGCATCATTTCCAACCCCCCATATTTTTGGGCAAATATATATATATATATACACACATATATGTATGTGTGTATGTATAGATTTATGTATGTATATGTATATACACACACACACACACATATGTGTATATATATGTGTGTGTGTATATAGTTGAAGTCGGAAGTTTACATACACTTAGGTTGGAGTCATTAACTCGTTTTTCAACTCCTCCACAAATTTCTTGTTAACAAACTATAGTTTAGGCAAGTCGGTTAGGACATCTACTGTGCGTGACACAAGTCATTTTTCCAACAATTGTTTACAGACAGATTATTTCACTTATAATTCACTGTATCACAATTCCAGTGGGTCAGAAGTTTACATACACTAAGTTGACTGTGCCTTTAAACAACTTGGAAAATTCCAGAAAATTATTTCATGGCTTTAGAAGCTTCCATTAGGCTAATTGACATCATTTGAGTCAATTGGAGGTGTACCTGTGGATGTATTTCAAGGCCCACCTTCAAACTCAGTGCCTCTTTGCTTGACATTATGGGAAAATCAAAATATATCAGCCAAGACCTCAGAAAACAAATTGGAGACCTCCACAAGTCTGGTTCATCCTTGGGAACAATTTCCAAACGCCTGAAGGTACCACGTTCATCTGTACAAACAATAGTATGCAAGTATAAACACCATGGGATCACGCAGCATACCGCTCAGGAAGGAGACACGTTCTGTCTCCTAGAGATGCATGTACTTCAGTGCGAAAAGTGCAAATCAATCCCAGAACAACAGCAAAGGACCATGTGAAGATGCTGGAGGAAACAGGTACAAAAGTATCGATATCCACAGTAAAACGAGTCCTATATCGACGTAACCAGAAAGGCCGCTCAGAAAGGAATAAGCAACTGCTCCAAAACCGCCATAGAACTGTTTAGCCATAATGACCATCGTTATGTTTGGAGGAAAAAGGGGGAGGCTTGCAAGCCGAAAAACACCCATCCCAACCGTGAAGCACGGGGGTAGCAGCATCATGTTGTGGGGGTGCTTTGCTGCAGGAGAGACTGGTGCACTTCACAAAATAGATGGCATCATGACGTAGGAAAATGATGTCGCTATATTGAAGCAACATCTCAAGACATCAGTCAGGACGTTAAAGCTTGGTCGCAACTGGGTCTTCCAAATCGACTATTTTTATTTTATTTTATTTCACCTCTATTTAACCAGGTAGGCAAGTTGAGAACAAGTTCTCATTCACAATTGCGACCTGGCCAAGATAAAGCAAAGCAGTTCGACACATACAACAACACAGTTACACATGGAGTAAAACAAACATACAGTCAATAATACAGTAAAAAAATAAGTCTAAATACAATGTGAGTAAAAGAGGTGAGATGAGGGAGGTAAAGGCAAAAAAAGGCCATGGTGACGAAGTAAATACAATATAGCAAGTAAAACACGAATGGTCGATTTGCAGTGAAAGAATGTGCAGAGTAGAAATAGAAAAAATGGGGTGCAAAAACGCTAAATAAATAAATACAGTAGGGGGAGAGGTAGTTATTTGGGCTAAATTATAGATGGGCTATGTACAGGTGCAGTAATCTGTAAACTGCTCTGACCGCTAGTGAGGGAGATAAGTGTTTCCAGTTTTAGAGATTTTTGTAGTTTGTTCCAGTCATTGGCAGCAGAGAACTGGAAGGAGAGGCCACCAAAGGAAGAATTGGTTTTGGGGGTGACCAGAGAGATATACCTGCTGGAGCGCGTGCTACAGGTGGGTGCTGCTATGGTGACCAGCGAGCTGAGATAAGGGGGGACTTTACCTCGCAGGGTCTTGTAGATGACCTGGAGCCAGTGGGTTTGGCGATGAGTATCAAGCAAGGGCAAGCCAACGAGAGCGTACAGGTCACAGTGGTGGGTAGTATATGGTGCTTTGGTGACAAAACGGATGGCACTGTGTTAGACTGCATCCAATTTATTGAGTAGGGTATTGGAGGCTATTTTGTAAGTGACATCGCCGAAGTCGAGGATCGGTAGGATGGTCAGTTTTACAAGGGTATGTTTGGCAGCATGAGTGAAGGATGCTTTGTTTTGCGAAATAGGAAGCCAATTCTAGATTTAACTTTGGATTGAAGATGTTTGATGTGAGTCTGGAAGGAGAGTTTACAGTCTAACCACACACCAGGTAGTTGTCCACATATTCTAAGTCAGAACCTTCCAGAGTAGTGATGTTGGACGTTTGGGGTGGTGCAAGCAGCGATCGGTTGAAGAGCATGCATTTAGTTTTACTTGTATTTAAGAGCAATTGGAGGCCACGTAAGGAGAGTTGTATGGCATTGAAGCTTGCCTGGAGGGGTGTTAACACAGTGTCCAAAGAAGGGCCAGAAGTATACAGAATGGTGTCGTCTGCGTAGAGGTGGATCAGAGACTCACCAGCAGCAAGAGCGACATCATTGATGTATACAGAGAACCGAGTCGGTCCAAGAATTGAACCCTGTGGCACCCCCATAAAGACTGCCAGAGGCCCGGACAACAGGCCCTCCGATTTGACACACTGAACTCTATCAGAGAAGTAGTTGGTGAACCAGGCGAGGCAATCATTTGATAAACCAAGGCTATCGAGTCTGCCGATGAGGATGTGGTGATTGACATAGTCAAAAGTCTTGGCCAGGTCAATGAATACAGCTGCACAGTATTGTTTCTTATCGATGGTGGTTAGGATATCGTTTAGGACCTTGAGCGTGGCTGAGGTGCACCCATGACCAGCTCTGAAACCAGATTGCATAGCGGAGAAGGTATGGTGGGATTCGAAATGGTCGGTGATCTGTTTGTTGACTTAGCTTTCGAAGACCTTAGAAAGGCAGAGTAGGATAGATATAGGTCTGTAGCAGTTTGGGTCAAGAGTGTCCTCCCCTTTGAAGAGGGGGATGACCGCAGCTGCTTTCCAATCTTTGGGGATCTCAGATGACACAAAAGAGAGGTTGAACAAGCTAGTAATAGGGGTTGCAACAATTTCGGCAGATAATTTTAGAAAGAAAGTGTCCAGACTGTCTAGCCCAGCTGTTTTGTAGGGGTCCAGATTTTGCTGTTCTTTCAGAACATCAGCTGACTGGATTTGGGAGAAGGAGAAAAAGGAGAAGGCTTGGGCGAGTTGCTGTGGGGGATGCAGTGTTGATGACCGGGGTAGGGGTAGCCAGGTGGAAAGCATGGCCAGCCGTAGAAAAATGCTTATTGAAATCTCAATTATAGTGGATTTATCGGTGGTGACAGTGTTTGAGGTCCTCAGTGCAGTGGGCAGCTGGGAGGGAGGTGTTCTTATTTTCCATGGACTTTACAGTGTCCCAGAACTTTTTTGAGTTTGTGTTGCAGGAAGCAAATTTCTGCTTGAAAAAGCTAGCCTTGGCTTTTCTAACTGCCTGTGTATATTGGTTTCTAGCTTCCCTGAAAAGTTGCATATCACGGGGGCTGTTCGATGCCAACGCCATAGGATGTTTTTGTGTCGGTTAAATTTCTTGAATGGGGCATGCTTATTTTTTTTAAATAACCAGGCATCCTCTACTGACGGGATGAGATAAAAAAAAATAAAAAAAGTAGAATTTCAAATTGCTTGGTTACAGACCTGGATAGTAGGACATAACTCTGCAGCTTATCTTTGCAGTAGATTGCAACACCGCCCCCTTTGGCTGTTCTATCTTGTCTGAAAATGTTGTAGTTAGGAATGGAGATTTCAGAATTTTTGGTGGTCTTTCGAAGCCAGGATTCAGACACGGCTAGAACATCCAGGTTGGCAGAGTGTGCTAAAGCAGTGAATAAAATAAACTTAGGGAGGAGGCTTCTAATGTTAACATGCATGAAACCAAGGCTATTACGGTTACAGAAGTCATCAAAAGAGAGCACCTGGGGAATAGGAGTGGAGCTCGGCACTGCAGGGCCTGGATTCACCTCTACATCACCAGAGGAACAGAGGAGGAGTAGGATAAGGGTATGGCTAAAAGCTATGAGAATTGGTCGTCTAGAACGTCCGGAACAGAGAGTAAAATTAGGTTTCTGGGGGCGATAAAATAGCTTCAAGGTATAATGTACAGACAAAGGTATGGTAGGATATGAATACAGTGGAGGTAAACCTAGGTATTGAGTGATGATGAGAGAGATATTGTCTCTAGAAACATCATTGAAACCTGGTGATGTCATCGCATGTGTGGGTGGTGGAACTGAAACGTTGGATAAGGTATAATGAGCAGGGCTAGAGGCTCTACAGTGAAGTAAGCCAATAAACACTAACCAGAAGAAGCAATGGACAAGACATATTGACATTAAGAAGAGGCATGCTTAGTCGAGTGATCATAAGGGTCCAGTGAGTCGTGAGGTTGGTTGGGGTAACGGCAATTCAGGCAGCTAGCCGGGCCATCGGTAGCAAGCTAGCATAGGATGGAGGTCTGTTTTTAGCCACCTTGTGCGTTTCCGACGGTAGATTAGTGGGGTTCCGTGTGGTAGAGGGGATCAATCCAATTGGCAAAATAGATATAGTTATAGTGACCCAAGAAAAATAGTCTGATAGACCTATTCAGATAGCAGCTGATAAGACAGCTAACGGTTAGTGGGGCCGTAGATGGGCGTTCAGGTAACGTCGCGACGGAGGGGCCAGTTGGATAACTCCCTCGGGCAGGTAACGTCGGTAGTCCAGTCGTGAAGGCCCGGTGGGCCTCCGCATCAGCAATAAAAATGGGTCCGGATAGGTGATTGTAGCCCAGGAGTGGCTGATGGAACTCTTCAGCTGGCTACCTCCGGAATAATTGATGTTTGCTCCAGGATCGACATAAGCTAATAGTCCTTCTCTCTACTATTATTCTGACATTTCACATTCTTAAAATAAAATGGTGATCCTAACTGACCTAAGACAGGGTATTTTTTACTAGGATTACATTTCAGGAATTGTGAAAAATTGAGGCTTTTTATTTTGGCTAAGGTGTATGTAAACTTCCGACAACTGTACATATCTTTAAAATATATATATTTTCCTTTATTCCTTTCTAACCCTACCATTCCTCTCCTAATTGGAGTAAACTAGTGAACAACAATGCTTAGGCTTCTACTTACAGATTATACATACTATATACATTTTATGGACACAGTTCATTTTACAATTGTTCTATTTAGTTTGTTTTTACTCTGTGTCCTTCCTCTACCTCTCCCATTATTTCTAATATCCATCCAGTTTGAATTATATTTGCTGTATCTTTCAAACTGTGCTCTTTGACAAACGTTCTTAACCTATTTATGTTTTACAGACACAGTATCTTTTACATGAGTTATCTTGTTATTAGTTTCTATTAGTCCCAACCTTCAACTCCATTCAACCCCTCCCATCTATCTCTTAACTATCTCTCTTTCTATTTGCCATATATTTATCATCTGTGCTGTGATGTTTCACAAAAGTTCTGAACATTTCTATTCTCATTGTTTCTACAGATTGTACATTTAATTTTTTGTTTTTGCTAAAATTATTATAATATTATTGGTCGATTGACTATGACTTTTCAGATCACCCAGTAGTGCGATCTGCAGGGTTAGCTCAAGGTAAATATAGCAATTCTTCAGCCATTCCTGGACCTGTGACCAAAAACAAGCTACATATGGACAGTACCAAAACAAATGGTCTAATGATTCTGTCTCTTCGCAGCAAAATCTGCAGAGCTGGGATGGCTGCTGTATCCCATTATATATAACATTCTATTGGTTGCAATAATTTTGTAAATCATTTAAATTGAACAATTCTAAGTTTTGAATCTGGCGTCGTTTTCCGTATCAATTCATAAACCATGTGCCATGGAATCGGTACGTCAAAAAAAAATCTCTTCTCAACTATTTTGCGATCTATATGGCACGGGTGTCATTTAAAAAATAAATCTGGTATACTTGTTTTCATCCATCAAAAATGTCTTTAACCAATTATGGTTATGGTCTTTAATGCAGGGCCGACAGACAAGTTCCTTACTTTTTCCCCCTTCCACTTTCATTTTTGATGCAATGCTGCAATTAGTTGGTTGTAATTTTGGGTAGAGCAGACATTTCCATATGTTTTTGTTAGCTGCATGTGTGACAACTCCACCTGTCCTATTTATGATTTCATTTACGAAGATTATACCTTCTTTTTAAAAATAAAAAACATGTATTTTTTATTTTTTATCAATTAGTATATTTGAGTTTAACCACAATATTTGTTCTATTATTTGTTCTGTCTTTTCTGGTGGATTAAACAGAAATTGATAGAAACACAAGTTTTCATCACTGACATGAGAAAGATTTATTTACAATTGAAAAGGTTTGTAGGAGACACAAAATAAAGATAAATCAATATCTTTGTGTGAAGGTGTTATTTCTTGTAACATTTCAGGCCTAAATTCAGTAAAAATATATGTATTTTTTTGTTTTACTATTATACAAAATTGAAGTTTAAGACGAACCACTCACTCACACGACGCCATACACATGGTCTGCGGTTGTGAGGCCGGTTCGACGTACTGCCAAATTCTCTAAAACAACGTTGGAGGTGGCTTATGGTAGAAAAAAATCTGGCAACAGCTCTGGTGGACATTCCTGCAGTCAGAAAAGCTCCCTCAACTTGAGACATCTGTGGAATTGTGTTGAGACAAACTGCACATTTTAGCATGGCCTCTTATTGTCCTCGGAGCAAGGTGCACCTGGGTAATGATCATGCTGTTGAATCAGCTTCTTGATATACCACACCGGTCAGGTGGATTGGTTATCTCGGCTAAGGAGAAATGCTCATTAACAGGGATGTAAACTAATTTGTACACAAAATTTGAGAAATATGCTTTTTGTGTGAATGGAACATTTCATGGATCTTTTATTTCAGCTCATGAAACATGGGACCAACACTTTACATGTTGCTTTTATATCTTTGTTCAGTGTATTTAGAGGTCTTTTGGCTTGGGGGTAAAAACTGTTCAGGATCCTGTTGCTTCCAGACTCGGTGCATCAGTACCGCTTGCAGTGCGGTAGCAGAGAGAACAGTCTATGACTTGGGTGGCTGGAGTCTTGGAGAAGTTTTGGGGCATTCCTCTGACACCACCTGGCATAGAGGTCCTTGAAGCCCCCTCCTGCTGTTCAGAGACTGGCATTTTCTACAAGAAATCTGCCTCCAGAAATAAAAGCTTCTCCCAAGTGGGTGTGACACCTACTCCCATTGCCTGCTGCTTGGATTCCACCTAGCGATCTGTTCACCATCTGCCTTGGTTGTCTCCCCCTGTCTGGTACAGGGGGAGACATGGCGCTAGATGTGTATCTAGTTACATAGAAACTACAGTGGCAATGTCATTTATTGTAGCTGGGGATTTTCTCTCTATTGGTTAGACAGACTTTTGGCCTCCCATCCTATTCTAACCACCTCTCTCCGGCTTTGTATTCATGTTACCTGATGAAATTGCTACAATATGATCTTGTTGCCAGCTGATGCACATTGATGTCATAAATCAACACTGCAGAGCTCTCCCTGTCCTATGCCTTGATTGTATTACTGTTGATGATATCTGGAAATGTGCATGTACTCCCTGGCCCATCTAATGTTGCTGGCCCCAATTCCTATTTGTGCTCTGATATCTGCTTCACTGATTTCTGCTCTCGCAAAAGCCTGGGTTTTCTGCATGTGAAACCTAGAAGCTTATTACCTAAAATGGATCAATTGAAAGTGTGGGTTCACAGCTCCAATCCAGATGTGTTGGTCATTACTGAGATGTGGTTAAGGAAGAGCAAGACAGATCTTCTGAAAGGTGGGGGGAGTGGCAATCTTTACCAAGGATCACCTTCAGTGCTCGGTTGTCTCCACCAAGTTGGTCCCTGAACAATTTGATTTGTTGGTTTTAAGTATTAAACTTTCAAATAGCTCTTTGTTGACTGTTGCTGGATGCTATATCGTCCTCCATCAGCACCGGCTTGTACCCTACCTGCCCTAAGCGCTCTCCTGGCCCCTTACACTAAGTCTGATTTTTGTCCTGCTAGGTGACCTAATCTAGGACATGCTTAAACCACCTGACCAAGTCTTAGAGCAATGGGACCCCTAAATCGTTATCAGATTATTACAAATCCCACAAGGTATATGACTCCAAACACCCGGAAAAGGCTAATCTTCTTGATGTTATCCTCACAAATAATCCTGATAGGTATCAGTCTGGTGTTTTCTGTAAGGACCTTAGGTGATCACTTTTTTACAGCCTGTGTTCGTAATGGCTTCTCAGTGAAACGACGCTTGCTAAAAAATGAGCAAACCTTCCTTCATGAACTGGCCTCTGTAAAATGGTATAGAATCAGGTTGATCCCCGCTGTCGAAGACACTTGGACCTTCGTTTTTGATATTTTCAGTAGTATTGTTAACAAACACGCCCCTGTAAAGAAAATGAGATTTAAAAACCGGTTTAGCCTCTGTTTCGACATTGATCTTGCAGAGTTACTCCACCTCAAGAATTGCATTTGGTGAATGGCTCGGCACACACATACTCAGGCTGACTGGCTCTTGTTCAGGCAAATGAGAAATGAGTGCACACAGGCTATCCGGAAGGCCAAGGTTAGTTACTTTAGGGAGAAGTTCTCACTTTTTGGGTAAAACCCCAAAAAGTTCTGAAAAATGGTTAAAGACCTGGAGAATAAACCCTCCTCCTCACAGCTGCCCATGTGCCTTAAAGTTGATGATGTGGTTGTTACTGACAAGAAACACATGGCTGAGCTCTTCAATCCTGGCCACTTCATTAAGTCAGGATTCCGATTTGACTCAGCCATGCCTCCTTGCTCGTCCAACATAAAACCCTCTTATGCCTCACTCCCCCCTATCTGAGATATCTACTGCAGCCCTCATTCTCCACATACAACTCCCGTTCTGCCAGTCACATTCTGTTAAAGGTCCCCAAAGCACACACATCGCTGGGTCGCTCGTCTTTTCAGTTTGCTGCAGCTAGCGACTGGAACGAACTGCAACAAACACTCAAACTGGACAGTTTTTATCTCAATCTCTTCATTCAAAGACTCAACCATGGGCTCTCTTACTGACAGATGGGCCTGCTTTGTGTGATGTATTGTCTCTACCTTCATGTCTTTGTGCTGTTGTCTGTGCACCGGGATGTTTGTACTATTTTTGTATGCTGCTACCATGTTGTTGTCATGTTCTGTTGATACCATGCATGTTCTGTTGCTACCATGCTGTGTTGTCATGTGTTGCTGCCTTGCTATGTTGTTGTCTTAGGTCTCTCTTTATGTAGTGTTGTCTCTCTTGTCGGAATGTGTGTTTTGTTGTCCTGGCACCACACTGCCAGGTCTCTGATCTCTCAACATGTTCTCCAGTCTCATAAAACATTTTAGAAAAAAGGCTACTTGTTATTACTTGTTAAACAAAATCAATTTCTCTGAGAAATTGTATTAGTATAACATTATTTTTTTAAATGTAGCATACAATATAGCTCAGTATTTGTATTATTTATTTTAAACTGACTTTTTTGCTGATCTTTATCAAGGGTGCCAATAATTATGGACCTGACTGTCTGCCTAGAGTATATACATTTGCTTATATAACAGAAACAGAGCATGAGGGGAAAGTTGATCGCGAGAAAAAGTAATATCCTGAAAGGGCTTATCAATCTATTTGATCAAATGCTGTTTTTTCTATATATTTAGTTCAGCTGAAAATACACGTGGCAGAATCCTCGGACAAGATCACACTATCACGTGTTGATGGTTTCACTTTCAGCCCTAATAATGAAACTACTTATATATTGGATTACAAGGATGAGAACACAGTGGAGTTTGTATGCAAGAAAGACGGAAGGGAAGATCGCAAAATCTATGTGAAAGGTCGGAGTAAGTACAGTACTGCCCCTTCCCTCAATGTACAATGATATGGCACAAGAATTTAAGAAGTCAATATTTGTTTGTGTGTATGCCATTATAATACACGTCATTATAATGTACATGTGTGTAAGGGATTGTGCGTGCGACTGCTTGCGTGCATTGTGTGTATGTATGGCGTGTTTGTGTGTGTGTCCAGCCTGTGATAAATGCATTAAACTGGATACAGCTACGGCTGTAGGGATGGTTGTGTGGGAGTCCTGGTGGCCACTGCCTGATTGGAGTAGCTGTTTACTGCATCGCCTCACAGCCCAAAGCAACACTAACCTCCGGGCAAGAAAAGTGAGTGTCCACACAAAAGAGAAAAACATAGGAGTATGTCAACTTGAGTTTGAATGGTACCTGACGAGCCCCGACCCACTTTGTTGTTTTCTTTGTATATTGTGCATTGAATTTTGAATTCTTAAAAATGAAATGTTTTACAGTAAACATACAAAAATAATACACATGAAGACCATAATCAATCATGTAAAGCAATATTTAATTTATCTCTTTCATCCCTAGCATCTAGCAAAATGGGTCTCATCCACAATGAGGCCAGTGTCAACAAAATAACTTGTCCACAATGAGGTCAGTGTCAACAAAACAACTTGTCCACAATGAGGTCAGTGTTAACAAAATAACTTGTCCACAATGAGGTCAGTGTTAACAAAACAACTTGTCCACAATGAGGTCAGTGTTAACAAAACAACTTGTCCACAATGAGGTCAGTGTTAACAAAACAACTTGTCCACAATGAGGTCAGTGTTAACAAAATAACTTGTCCACAATGAGGTCAGTGTTAACAAAACAACTTGTCCACAATGAGGTCAGTGTTAACAAAACAACTTGTCCACAATGAGGTCAGTGTTAACAAAACAACTTGTCCACAATGAGGTCAGTGTTAACAAAACAACTTGTCCACAATGAGGTCAGTGTTAACAAAACAACTTGTCCACAATGAGGTCAGTGTTAACAAAACAACCACAATGTCCACAATGAGGTCAGTGTTAACAAAACATCTTGTCCACAATGAGGTCAGTGTTAACAAAACAACTTGTCCACAATGAGGTCAGTGTTAACAAAACAACTTGTCCACAATGAGGTCAGTGTTAACAAAACAACTTGTCCACAATGAGGTCAGTGTTAACAAAACAACTTGTCCACAATGAGGTCAGTGTTAACAAAACAACTTGTCCACAATGAGGTCAGTGTTAACAAAACAACTTGTCCACAATGAGGTCAGTGTTAACAAAACAACTTGTCCACAATGAGGTCAGTGTTAACAAAACATCTTGTCCACAATGAGGTCAGTGTTAACAAAACAACTTGTCCACAATGAGGTCAGTGTTAACAAAACAACCTGTCCACAATGAGGTCAGTGTTAACAAAACAACCTGTCCACAATGAGGTCAGTGTTAACAAAACATCTTGTCCACAATGAGGTCAGTGTTAACAAAACATCTTGTCCACAATGAGGTCAGTGTTAACAAAACAACTTGTCCACAATGAGGCCCCACTGTACATACATTACCTGTTTGCTCAGTTGCTTTGTTAAGTTTGCGCTACTGTTTTGCATGAACTAAGATTTCCTTCTGGAACCATATATCACACGTTTGTTGAATTCTATTTATTTATTTATATTGTAGAGAAATTGTTTATGGACATACATACATTTTCCACGTATTTAAAAAAAAAAATATATATATATATATATATATATATATATATATAAATAAAACCAACACATTTTAGGCTGTTTTGTTATTCCATGTTATTCCATGTAGTAACACCATTTTTGATTTGCTTTTATAATCCGAGCATATACTTTTTTTTCAACCTGTGTACAGATAATGTTTGAAGAATTAAGGTGTACGGCGGTTAGTTTTGAACTCCAAAGCTCTCGCTCATCACTGTACCCTCTACATGAGAGGGAGCTGGCCTTTCTTAGCTATTTGGAGACATAGTCATGTCTTCATCGATAAGGCTATACTGAGACAGCTTCCCTTTTGCCTGTGTACCTACATTGCCCAGCAGACAAATGACACCTATCAGCTCCGCTCAGAGGACGGTATCTTGTTGACTGTGCCCGGACAGAGCTGGGTAAAAAAGCATTCTATTTCTCTGGCCCTTCCACTTGCTACAAGCTACAGAAGGACAGGAAATTGCAGGAGCTCGTGTTTTTGAATTAGTTTAAAGATAAGGTCAAATCTATGGTGGACAATAAAGTGGGTGGCTGTCAATGTTTTGACTCCTAGATGCAACACACCTCACCAATTCATTTAAATTGTCGTGCTTTGTGTATCATGTTGTAATTGTGTCTGAAGCAACTATTTTGGCCAGGTCTCTCTTGGAAAATAGGTTTTTAATCTCAATGAGACTAACCTGGTGAAATAAAACCAAAATAAATAAATAATTAAATGGAAAGTTGGTCACAAAATAACGACTGCAATTGTAACAATAAATCATTTACTTTTATATGTTCCCTGATTGTGTTCTGTTATTTCTGGTTTCATCCTACTTTTTAGCAGATCACCCAGTGAGTCAAAGTAATTTTGTTCTATCAGACTTTCCACATAGAGCAACTTTAGTGGAGGGTTTGCTCTACAGGAAGCCTGAATGTATCAGGTATTCTAATGGAACAGAGCGGATGATACATGCAATGCTTTTCAAGTGTAGTTATGGGGGTTTACTGCTGCTAGTCTACAAAGTGCGGTTTCCTAACGGAGCTTCGAGAGGAGATCAAACGGAAGAGCTCAAACAACACAGAGCTCACAGTGTACACAACCAACCCCCACACATCCAAGCTCACATCACACACACACACACACACACACACACACACACACACACACACACACACACACACACACACACACAAACCAATCAACCAAACTTGCAAACATACCTTTATCAAACAAGACTCAAATTTCCCAAAAGAACCATTGTTGATCAGGTCTAACAGATACCATTCACTTCAGTGTTCCAGGTGTGCACGCTCCGTGTTCATGGTCTTCACTCTGGACCATAATTAGCTGAATCAGCTGTGTAAATTCAGGGCCGGATTGATCTACAGTATCTAGTCACTCATTGATACAAAACTGTGGGAAACAACTCTAGACACCCACACCTGAACGTTCTAAGAAGGGCTTTATTCTTGTCAAAAGAGAAAAAATATATATACATCAAATAGACATGATTTCCTCTTCATTCAAGCTATAGAAAGTTTGAGTTAGGCAAAAAAATACATTTTCTTTCCACTGATGCTGGTAAGTAGTCTGTCTACTGTCTACAGTCATAAGTGAAATGTTTCCGGTGAGATCATCATGATTAGCAACAGAGAGACCTGGCCAATCATCCACCATCATTTACTATAAGCGTAAGGGGTGCAGGCATCTGTGGCTTAGACCATGAGAGCTGACACTGAAGATAGAGAACCACAAACTAGCTAGACTCTTTTGTCGCATGGCACTACACTTCATAAAACAAACATTTCCTTTGTGTCACAGTGGCTCACAGTGAAGTAGACAGAATCAAGGCAAAATATAACGTACATGTGCTAATACACTGGGTGCACAAAACGTTAAGAACACCTGCTCTTTCCGTGGCATAGACTGACCAGGTGAATCCAGGTGAAAGCTATGATCCCTTACTGAAGTCACTTGAGTGATCCACTTCATTCAGTGTAGAAGAAGGGAGACAGGTTAAAGAATGATTTTTAAGCCTTGACATGGATTGAGTCATGGATTGTGTATCTGTGCCATTCAGAAGGTGAATGGGCAAGACAAAATATTGAAGGGCCTTTGAATGGGTAATGGTAATAGGTGCCAGGAGCACCGGTTTGAGTATGTCAAGAACTGTAACACTGCTGGGTTTTTCACGCTCAACAGTTTCCTGTGGGTATCATGAATGGTCCACCACCCAAAGGACATCCCGCCAACTTGACAGAACTGTGGGAAGCATTGGAGTCTACATGGGCCAGCATCCCTGTGGAACTCTTTCAACATCTTGTAGAGTCCAAGCCTCAATGAATTGAAGCTGTTATGAGGGCAAAAGGAGGTGCAACTCAATTTTAGAAAAGCGTTCCTAATGTTTTGTACACTCAGTGTATAGACAGGCAGCAATAACATTGTGAAGAGGAACAACTTGGCTGGCACCTGCAAACATTAATACCATTTTACAACAGTTGATCAACACAGCTACGTACTTGTTGTTTTCAGCACAGCAAACATCTAAAAGTCTTTACAAAGATCTCCCTATCTTTATATCTCTATTTTCCAGAGCAACACTACGTTGATCACTATTATCACTAGTTCCAGTAATTCTAAACTACAGTTTTAACTAAATCATAATATCACACATTTTACACATCAAGCTAAAATAAAAATCCTATTTAAGTCTAAGCTAAGCACTACAGAGCCTTCTCCCCTCCTCTTTGATGGCAGGGTGAGCTGAGGTCTGCTGGTCCGGGGCATCAGAGGAGTCCTAGAGAACAGGTGTGGTCTGGTGAGAGGACAGTCTACCCAGTCCTGTGGGTAGCGTAGATATCTCTGCTGCGGGTTGCCAGACTAAGGGGCTGTCAGGGGAAAAGAAAGGCTTTAGGTGACTGATGTAGCTGTTTGGTGTTGTTAATTAAGTCAGATTCACAGATCCGTTTCCATTGCAACACCACTATTTTTTTATGCATCTTCACCATAAGTATTGTGAATAGCTAGCCTAGATCATCTCCCTAAAATATTGACAGACTTTAGCTAACCAGGAGATGTGGAATGAAGGATAGGTAGGAGATACGTATGGAATAAAAGCAAAAAATACAGACGGAAAGCTAGACAAGAGGTAGTGGTAGACAGCCTACCTCATAGTCAGGACTTGGCACCACTGGTGGGCCACGGCCTGCTGAGCGGGAAGTGGCTATGGGGAAAACCAAAAATAAGTGAGTATCAATCAATTAAAAAAATAAACAAACACAAATATTGAATAAATAAACAATTCACTATACTTAACGTTTATAACACATGGTCGATACCCTATGTGTACTATGTCACAGGGAATTTAGATTTTTATGATCTCTGAATATTTTGTTGTTGAGTACTCCTGGGTATGGTCATAAATAGTCAAGAGCCTTCCTTATCACAAAGTGCCACTGTTGGCGGATGCATAGTCAGATGGTAACAGCGTTACGTTTTTGGGGTGCAGCAGGTCCAGACTTCTTCCGAGCCCTGAGATACACAATGAGGATGACCCCTCCTGTCACCAGCAGGTCCCCAATGATGGCCCCGGCAACCAGAGTCGGATTCAGCTCATAGCAGTCCTTACACACTGTAACACCAACAACACACAGATAGGCATAGGGGTGGAAATAATGTGTTGAAACGACCGCTCAAATGGGATGGAGAAAAGGGGTTGGGGTGCATTCAGGGAGAGGGAAAGATATGATTTGAAAGGTCTAGTAAGTAGTGTTTGCCAATAAACATAGATACAGAGACGAGTGCTGAATCTGGGGCTCCGCAAACGGTTATACTAAACATAATGATGTCATTAGGACACTTTTACTCACCCTTTCCTTTAAAGTAAAACTGATAGGTTGTTGTTATTTCTTTAGTATATTCACAGTGGTAAACACTTTTCTTGCTTTCATCATAATTCACTTTGATTTGTTCACTTTGACTGTTCTTTTCCAGGTTGGTAGTGCCTTCATACCATTCTCCTTTTTCAGGACAGGTCATTATGACTGTAGTTCTCCAGAATGACACATATCCTAAATGAAGAAAACACAACGGATGCTTTAACGCAGGGGTGACAGACATACGACGAGGTCGTCCAATCCAGCCCATAGGTCATTTGAGTATTACACTTTTTTTATTCAAATAATATTAAAATTATTTGTAACATTCAAATAACTAGCTTTTATATTATACACTGAGTGTACAAAACATTAAGAACACCTTCCTACTATTGAGTTGTGCCCCCCTTTGCCCTTAGAACAGCCTCAATTAATCAGGGCATGGACTCTACAAGGTGTTGAAAGCGTTCCACAGGGATGCTGGCCAATATTTACTCCAATGCTTCCCACAGTTGTGTCAAGTTCTCTGGATATTGTTTGGGTGCTGGACCATTCTTGATACACACAATAAACAGTTGTGCATGAAAAATCCAGCAGCATTGCAGTTCTTGCCACAAACCGGTTCGCCTGGCGCCTACTACCGTACCCCGTTTAACTGCACTTGTCCATTCACCCTCTAAATGGCACACATACACAATCCATGTCTCATTTGTCTCAAGGCTTAAAAATCCTTCTTTAGCCTGTCTCCTCCCCTTCATCTACACTGATTGAAGTGGATTAAAGAAGTGATATCGATAAGGGATCATAGGTTTCACCTGGATTCACTTGGTCATTCTAAGTCCTTGGAAAGAACAGGTATTCATAATGTTTGTACACTCTGTGTATTATATTTCGAAAAATATATGTAAATGAACAGTACGGTATTGTCATTTTTTAAAAATTATGTCTGATTAAACACATGGTATATTCACCAACACAATAAAAATAGTATGCAAAATTATCTTATCTTAGGGTACATTTTTATACAATTCAGCAATGTTTTGAGTCTGTAATTGATAAGAAAATAGTCAATGTCGTAGAGTAAAAGACAGGGACATTTTTTACATTACCTTCACCCTCCACAGTAGTCATGATGAGGAGGAGGAAGACAAGCCCGCCATAAACGCCAGCTCTGCTCATTTTCTCTACTTCTCAGACAGACCTTCGATCTTGATTTTCAGCAATCAAAAACTTAAATTCTAGCTTACCCGGTTTGTATCTGAAACAGAACAAAACTAGACTCAGGAAATGTAGTGAGGAGACAGAAACTTTTTAAGTTATGGCAAGTCAACAAAAGTCATCCAAAGAGCTCTCTCGCGCCCTCTCTCTCTTCTCCCCTTTGCAACAGGAAGTGAATGCTTGTATGCAATTGTTATGTGCACTCTAGAAATTAGAGGTTAAATAAGGGTTCTTCTAAGATCCTCAAAGTTCTTTGAAGAACCTTAGTGTTCTTGCCACTGAATATTGCCCAGAAAAGTTTTGTCCAAGAACCCCATAGGAGGTGGGGTTCATCGAGGAACCTCCTTAGTTGGTGGGGGGTTCTTGCAGGAACCTAACTGCCCAACTGAAACATTTGGATTTGTATTTGAAAGGACAGCAGGTGCAGGCAGGTGCAACTTAAAAATATAAAGATCTCCTTAATTTAAGGTTTGTCACTTGTATGATCTAAATTGATATTGTTTTATAATGATACTATCTATCTTTTCATAACTTTCTAAAACAGAAAATGAACACAATTCAATGGATATCAATCAACAAAGAGGTAAGAATATATCAACTATAAGAATAGGTTGAATGCTAGATGTTTTGGCTGCATATGACTAAACTGCTTAGGTATTGGTATGTTATGCAGATCATCCTCCTCCCTTACTTCTTCAATGAAAATATCATAGGCCTCTACGTTATGGACAAGGTATGTGCATGAATACCATTATCAAAACAGTTTTTTTCATTCATATTTACCACAAAAACCAAGGTAAAAATACTGTTGGGTGCATGTTTTTGTTAATCATCTGTATAACTACTATTTTTGGGATTCACAGACTTCACCCTCCCTACACCTCTGATGAATATATCAGGAAACCTGTTCGATCACCATGCACTGCAAAATCATTCTGCCTATGGATACGCATCAACACATTAACATCAACAGGACAAAGGATGTACACATTGGACTTGGGGCTCTGCTGGGAGTTTGCCTCATATTTAGAGGTTTTTTATTCTGCTTTGCCACTAAAATCATAATAAACACTGACAACTAAAATATTGTATTATTGTTATGCGTATTATAATTATTATTAATAATAATTGGGGAGGGGGTAGTTAAAAAATGAACCCCAAAAGGTTCTTCAAAAGGTTATTTGAGGATCCGTTAAAAGGGGTTCTTTGAAGAACTTAAGCGGTTCCCACCCAGTTTCAATTTGAAGAACCCCTCAAGGATACTCCAGAAACCTTCTATTTTTAGAGTGTGGTTATACTGTAAGCCTATCAAAGATGGTGGATGAATGAATATGTCTTACTCAGGCAGTTTACCATTGGAAAAATGGTCAAGGTTCCTGTCTGTGTAAGTTGGCGTTCCCATGTGAGACCAATGGCTCTGGTCTACTTATTGTCTCTCCCCGCTCTCCCCACCCGCAGGTGGGAAATAAGTAGACCAGAGTGGCGCCGCCCCCAGAGTGGGATGTCTTGCTTTCTCTACAGCCTCTGGATCTATACTGTATTACTTACCCCTACATGTACCTATTGGTGCTTTGTTTCCATCCCTTTAATTTTTAAAGACAATACATAGGCCAGTACGTAAATTATTTTTACAAAACCACACACACAATGGTTTTGACTTGTAGATATGACTGAATGATTTTGTCACGTTGTTTCTTATTGTGTTGCTGTAAGCCTATGTGTAGGCCTATGTTTTGTCTATTACAATAAATTGTTTGAACTAAAGTATCTCATTTGAAATGAATAATATGAAATGCCATGTTTGTGTATATTTGACAGGTTTGGATGAGCGCATCAGTGGTACTTTGTGTGGAACCTTGATGATAAGGACCAGAGAATATAGCTCGTTTGTGCCCCCTGTGATCACAACTTTGAACTGACATAAAGCCAGTGGCCACACCAACAAAATTGAGGGAAACTGGCTCCATTGGTTTACAAAGGCTCAATAAAAACAAACATTGGTCTCACAAAACATAACTATACATAAAGGCTTAAAAACATATTATTCTTCATCAGCACTAGGCTTAAAAATGCTTTGCAAATTATGTTATAGGCATAAACATACAATAGGGGGATATAAACAGCCTTTGGTGTTGTGCCAAATATGGGGTAACTCGTTGCCTCAGGTATAGACTACAGCATCAACATGTCATTTTATGAATCCTTTAAAAAGTTGTACGCTGATGTGTTTTAATTTCACTGTTTACATTTATGTTGGGGGCACCATCTTAGTCTGGATATAAATTTGCCACTGACAAAAAAAAAAGTAAAGTAATGGAATGGCAGTAAAATCTGAAAAGTTTGGTGGCTCAACAGGTTGGAAAATAATATAAAAATGGTTGTCTTCGTCAAACTTCAGCAAGTGAAAATTTGATAAGAATAGAGTGAAGGTTTGTTACTCCGCTCGAAAAAGGTGGGAGACCGTCAAAATGACGAGGGCAGGATCGAGTTGAGACGTGTCCCACATCGTCTGAGACCGCCAGTCAGTGCGGATAGGATTGGGGTTTACAGACAGTCTAAACTCCAGGTCCAGAAGAGTTCAGCGAGTTTATAGCATCGAAGTGTCCAGTCCATTTTGATTTTATTCAGTGGGTTGGTGGGGACACCACAAGGGTCTAGGCAATTTGGTCGACTCCGGACACCTTTTCCAATGAGCGTAAACCATTTTTATCTCGTCCTCTTGTCCGGACTGGCAGCTTCAGGTGAGTGTGCGAAGTTGTTTTGATTTATGCTCTACTAATTTCGAATTAATCCAAACAATGGAAACTAGTCCAAGAGAATAGTAATTGTGGGTATTATTAATCTCTGGTTATAGTAGTTTAGATCATATGGTTAGGTTATTTCGTGTCAGTAATGTTTCTCCTCCATCCTTCACTCGACACATCATTACGATGCTATCGTGAGATGTTGGAGTAGCTGTTCTCTGCATTAGAGCACTGAAGTGGTGAAAACATTATGAATACCGGAAGTCTCCAACCTGACCCGAGTGTCCGATGTGCGTCAAAGGGAAGTGGGAATTTGGCTCCATGCGTTGCTACCGTATAGGGTTGGTCGCCTGAGCGTTCCTACGTGATTATAAAATGCAACTTGCTTATAGCCCCTTAATGACTTTACATTATTTGTCGGTATTGAGGAAAAGACGCATTGTTTTGAAGCTTCATGCAACATAATTACTTTCCTTCTTTTGATCATGTGTATCCGTGCTTGCGTGCAAGCCAAGGGTTATCGAGATGTTGACCGCCGGATAGGAAGGTCCACCTGTTTCCCGTCAACAAGCCAAAGGATGTCGCTAGTGTATCATATGAGCTACTATCTTGGCACATACAAAGACCCTCAGTGGATATGTTATAAACAGATGACACTGAAAATAGTTCACATTTTTGGCTATTAAGTTAACATGTATACAACGGAGCCTGCTGGACTAATTGAAGTTAATTGACACGTGTTTAGTTTCATGCACTGGTGGGCATCATTGATATTCCTCTGGAGAACAGTAGGCCTATTTAACCTTGACTTAATCTCTAGAAGTGTCCAACTGTATGCTATAAATGGATTATATGCATAGGTGCAAGCAAAGCACAAACTGCTTAGGTTTACATTGACAGCATGTGCCAAGCAATAATTCCTTCATATTGACAGAGTGCCTGACTAATTGTGCAAATTAAGATTGACAATATTTTGTATTTGTATTTATTATGGATCCCCCATTAGCTGCGGCCAAGGCAGCAGCTACTCTTCATGGGGCCCAGAAAAAATTAAGACAGTAATATACATTATAACTCAAATTTTAAACATTAAAACACATTTTACAACAGATATCACAATACATTAAGTGTGTGCTCTCCGGCCACCACTCTACTATTACACACAGTCCAGGTGTACGTGTGTGTGTATAGTGTGTATGTTATATGTGTTTGTTGTTGGGTGTTTGTACCTGTGTGTGTGTGACTTTTCATAGTCCTCGTTGTTCCATAAGTTGTATTTTTTATCTGTTTTAAAAAATCTGATTCTACTGCTTGCGTGAGTTACTTGATGTGGAATATAGATCCATTTAGTCATCGCTCTATGTAGTACTGTGCGCCTCCCATAGTCTGTTCTGGACTTGTGGACTGTGAAGAGATCTCTGGTGGTATTTTTTCATGTATTTTTTTTAATTTCACCTTTATTTAACCAGGTAGGCCAGTTGAGAACAAGTTTTCATGTACAACTACGAACTGGCCAGTATAAAGCAAAGCAGTGGGACAAAAACAACGAGACACAGTTACACATGGGACAAACAAACATACAGTCAATAACACAATAGAAAATGTGTATACAGTGTGTGCAACTGAAGTAAGAATGTAAGGCAATAAATAGGCCAATAGCGGAAAAGTACTTGCAATTTAGCAATTTACACTGGAGTGATATATGTACAGATGAGGATGTGCAAGTAGAAATACTGGTGTGCAAAAGAGCAGAAAAACAAATATGGGGATGAGGTAGGTAGTTGGTTGGATGGGCTATTTACAGATAGGCTGTGTACAGCTGCAGCGATCGGTAAGCTGCTCTGACAGCTGACACTTAAAGTTAGTGATGGAGATATAAGTCTCCAACTTCAGTGATTTTTGCAATTCGTTCCAGTCATTGGTAGCAGAGAACTGAAAGGAAAGACGTCCAAAGGAGGTGTTGGCTTTGGGGATGACCAGTGAAATATACCTGCTGGAGCGTGGTGCTACGGGTGGGTGTTGCTATGGTGACCAGTGAAATATACCTGCTGGAGCGTGGTGCTACGGGTGGGTGTTGCTATGGTGACCAGTGAAAGGCTATACCTGCTGGAGCATGGTGACACTCGCCGGGTGGGTGTTGCTATGGTGACCAGTGAAATATACCTGCTGGAGCGTGGTGCTACGGGTGGGTGTTGCTATGGTGACCAGTGAGCTGAGATAAGGCTGTACCTAGCAAAGACTTATAGATGACACTATAAGTCGCCAGTGGGTTTGGCGACGAATATGTAGCGAGGAGCAGCCAACAAGAGCATACAGGTCGAAGTGGTGGGTAGTACAGTCGTGGCCAAAAGTTTTGAGAATGACACAAATCTTAATTTTCACAAAGGTTGCTGCTTCAGTGTCTTTAGATATTTTTGTCAGATACTATGGAACACTGAAGTATAATTCCAAGCATTTCATAAGTGTCAAAGACTTTCATTGACAATTACATGAAGTTGATGTAAAGAGTACATTTTTGCAGTGTCGACCCTTCTTTTTCAAGACCTCTGCAATCCCCCCTGGCATGCCATCAATTAACTTCTGGGCCACATCCTGACTAATGGCAGCCCATTCTTGCATAGTCAATGCTTGGAGTTTGTCAGAATTTGTGGGTTTTTGTTTGTCCACCCGCCTCTTGAGGATTGACCACAAGTTCTCAATGGGATTAAGGTCTGGGGAGTTTCCTGGCCATGGACCCAAAGTATCAATGTTTTGTTCCCTAAGCTACTTAGTTATCACTTTTGCAAGCACCTTATGGCAAGGTGCTCCATCATGCTGGAAAAGGCATGGTTCGTCACCAAACTGTTCCTGGATGGTTGGGAGAAGTTGCTCTCTGAGAATGTGTTGGTACCATTCTTTATTCATGGCTGTGTTCTTAGGCAAAATTGTGAGTGAGCCCACTCCCTTGGTTGAGAAGCAACCCCACACATGAATGGTCTTAGGATGCTTTACTGTTGGCATGACACAGGACTGATGGCAGTGCTCACCTTGTCTTCTCCGAACAAGCGTTTTTCCAGATGTCCCAAACAATCGGAAAGGGGATGCATCAGAGAAAATTACCTTTAGCAGAATATCAGTCTGTCCCTGATGTTTTTCCTGCAGAGAAGTGGCTTCTTTGCTGCCCATCTTGACACCAGGCCATCCTCCAAAAGTCTTCGCCTCACTGTGTGTGCAGATGCACTCACACCTGTCTGCTGCCATTCCTGAGCAAGCTCTGTACTGGTGGTGCCCTGATCCTGCAGCTGAATCAACTTTAGGAGACGGTCCTGGCACTTGCTGGACTTTCTTTGGCGCCCTGAAGCCTTCTTCACAACAATTGAACCACTCTCCTTGAAGTTCTTGATGATCTGATAAATGGTTGATTTAGGTGCAATCTTACTAGCAGCAATATGCTTGCCTGTGAAGCCCTTTTTGTGCAAAGCAATGATGACGGCATGTGTTTCCTTGCAGGTAACCATGGTTGACAGAGGAAGAAAAATTATTCCAAGCACCACCCTCCTTTTGAAGCTTCCAGTCTGTTATTTGAACACAATCAGCATGACAGAGTGATCTCCAGCCTTGTCTTCGTCAACACTCACACCTGTGTTAACGAGAGAATCACTGACATGATGTCAGCTGTTCCTTTTGTGGCAGGGCTGAAATGCATTGGAAATGTTTTTGGGGGATTCAGTTAATTTGCATGGCAAAGAGGGACTTTGCAATTAAATGCAATTCATCTGATCACTCTTCATAACATTCTGGAGTATATGCAAATTGCCACCAGTCAAACTGAGGCAGCAGACTTTGTGAAAATTAATATTTGTGTCATTCTAAAAACTTTTGGCCACGACTGTATATGGGGCTTTGGTGACAAAACAGATGGCACTGTGATAGACTGCATCCAATTTGCTGAGTAGAGTGTTGGAGGCTAATTTGTAAATGACCGCCGAAGTCAAGGATCGGTAGGATAGTCAGTTTTACAAGGGTAAGTTTGGCAGCATGAGTGAAGGAGGCATTGTTGCGAAATAGGAATCCGATTCTAGATTTAACTTTGGATTGGAGATGCTTAATGTGAGTCTGGAAGGAGTTTACAGTCTAGCCAGATACCTAGGTATTTATAGTTGTCCTGATATTCTAAGTCAGAACCGTCCAGAGTAGTGATGATGCTAGTCGGCCGGGAGGGTGCAGGCAGAGATCGGTTGATGCATGGGTGTTCGAGCTTTGTGCTAGCAGTTTAAACAGACAGCTCAGTGCATTCAACATGTCACTACTTCTTACAAAAACAAGTAGTGATGAGGTCAATCTATACTCTACTTTGAGCCATTAGAGATTGACATGCATATTATTAATGTTAGCTGTATGTGTCCATTTAAGGGCCAGCCAGTTCTGGGCCAGTTGTAATTTTCCTAAGTCCCTCTTTGCGGCACTTGACCATGTGACTGGACGGTAGTCCAGCTGCGACAAAACTAGAGCCTGACGGACCTGCCTTGTTGATATTGTTGTTGAGCAATTTACTGACAACAAACTGTTGACACTTTTGAGCATCTCTCACGCAATTGTATAAACTCTCACTCTTTCAAATGTTCACATTCATGTAGCATTTTTCAAATCTATTGCATTTAGGCTAAGAATCAATCTCATGCCTGTCCTCTACACTATAGGAGCCTAGGCTGTAGCAGCACTATACACAACTGTCGAGGCAAAATCTTATTTTAGACCAATAAAGAGGAGCTCGCAGGCAGCCCTGTTCATGGAGTGCCGCAGATATAATGGGATTTTGTCCCAACTAGACACCACACCTGACCAACTGAGCTAATTGATCAGTTCAGTGATTGTCTAAATTCAACACACCTGGTCTTCCAGGTCGGTTAAATCAAAAACATCAAGTGCCTGCGGCCCTTCAGGACCAAGGTTTCCTACCCCTTCTCTAGGCTAATTTGGACTACTCTGGGCCAGAGAGAAACGTTGTTTAGATATTGTAAATATCCCTGTTTCCCCTCTTTAGCCAAAACATGAACTGGAAGCCGTCCCAATACTCTCTTAACCATTATGTGATATTCTGCCATTGGTGATAAATGTTCTTTCTTACCATGACTGGGTTTCCTTTCATAAGTATATACCTACACTTCCTTTCTATCCTTTCCTATCAACCAGCCTTGTGTGCCTGTGACCCTGAGAGCTCACAGGCACACAACCATGCATGTGTCAGCTTGTTTTCATATTCAGGTTTACCATCTTGACACACAGACACGTGAGTTCAGATCAACAGTGAATTGCCTGTGCTGGTTATCTAACCTCCAGATATTTGGGTGACAGTTTGGCATAGTTGATAACATCTAATTAGCCATAATAAAGAAAGGTCGCTTCTGTTCCACTACTGGCCGCCTCTGGTATTAGTACATGGTCATTATCACTAAGGAAATCTGTGTGTTTTTGACATGCTAAACAGTCAACACACCTTTTATAAGGAAGGGAATGGGCAGCCCAGGGGCATAGTTGATAGACCAAGTGACTATCTCAAGTTGCACCCTATAAGCTAGCCTCATAAAGGCAATGGATGGACCTGCTTTCCCGGGCTTTCAATGCAAAGCCACTCTTAAAACTCCTGATTATTTTCATGAGAACGGTTTTGGCCCTAAGCTGAAACAATGGTTTGATTTCATATGTACTTACTTCCCTGTGCATGACAAAGTTGTTGTGGGGCCTGTTCTATTGTTCTCCAAACGGTTTGTCAATAATGTAAACGAAAGAACTTCCAGTTAACTCTAGTGGGTTTCCTCTGGAAAAATAAATCAGTTCCAGTAACTTCAGGCTGCTCATCTGACGTCGTTAGAGCCAGCAGGAAATTAGTCAAGAACCAGCTAAATAGAACCAGCTAAATAGCCAAGTGACGGACGTTGATGAAAGCCTTTACATGTCAGAGCATGAGAGAATTGTCGCTGTGAGAGACTGCATGTATTATGTCAAATGTTTTATGGAGTCCCTGTGACAAACTTACATATTCAAATGAATTGATCCATTCAATTATCTGCTCCAAAGTCATCCTCCACCTCTAAGGCGCTATGGAACTAAAAAACATAGATATGACTGTAAGTCGCTTTGGATAAAAGCGTCTGCTAAATGGCATATATTATTATTTATTATTATTACCTGTAATTGAAATATGGTGCGTGGAAAAGTCTTCTTCCGCGCATTAGAGCGTTATTGGTGTGGGTGGTAGTGATTTTGTTGGCTTGGACCTAGGCCCACTTAAAATAATGAATCCAAATCAACAATCTGTGGAGAACGTCTTGAGTCAGCGTTGAGGGAGAGGAGGTTTGATAGATTAAACGTTTATCCTTTCTTATCGTAAACAGACTTTAAACAGACTCTCTCTCTCTCTCTCTCTCTCTCTCTCTCTCTCTCTCTCAACTTCCCCCTCTCTACCTTTATTTACGAATTTAGGGGTGAACTGACAGACTAGAATTAATCTTGTAGTATTGGCTAGGAGAAGTCTGTTTACGATAAGAATCCGAAGTCAAATGTCTGCTGTTTGCTGATGATCTGGTGCTTCTGTCACCAACCAAGGAGGGCCTACAGCAGCACCTAGATCTTATGCACAGATTCTGTCAGACCTGGGCCCTGACAGTAAATCTCAGTAAGACCAAAATAATGGTGTTCCAAAAAAGGTCCAGTCACCAGGACCACAAATACAAATTCCATCTAGACACTGTTGCCCTAGAGCACACAAAAACTATACATACCTTGGCCTAAACATCAGCGCCACAGGTAACTTCCACAAAGGTGTGAACGATCTGAGAGACAAGGCAAGAAGGGCATTCTATGCCATCAAAAGAAACATAAATTTCAACATACCAATTAGGATTTGGCTAAAAATACTTGAATCAGTCATAGAGCCCATTGCCCTTTATGGTTGTGAGGTCTGGGGTCCGCTCACCAACCAAGACTTCACAAAATGGGACAAACACCAAATTGAGACTCTGCACGCAGAATTCTGCAAAAATATCCTCCGTGTACAACGTAAAACACCAAATAATGCATGCAGAGCAGAATTAGGCCGATACCCACTAATTATCAAAATCCAGAAAAGAGCCATTAAATTCTACAACCACCTAAAAGGAAGCGATTCACAAACCTTCCATAACAAAGCCATCACAAACAGAGAGATGAACCTGGAGAAGAGTCCCTAAGCAAGCTGGTCCTGGGGCTCTGTTCACAAACACAAACACACCCTACAGAGCCCCAGGACAACAGCACAATTAGACCCAACCAAATCATGAGAAAACAAAAAGATAATTACTTAACACATTGGAAAGAATTAACAAAAAACAGAGCAAACTAGAATGCTATTTGGCCCTACACAGAGAGTACATAGCGGCAGAATACCTGACCACTGTGACTGACCCAAAATTAAGGAAAGCTTTGACTATGTACAGACTCAGTGAGCATAGCCTTGCTATTGAGAAAGGCCGCCGTAGGCAGACATGGCTCTCAAGAGAAGACAGGCTATGTGCTCACTGCCCACAAAATGAGGTGGAAACTGAGCTGCACTTCCTAACCTCCTGCCCAATGTATGACCATATTAGAGAGACATATTTCCCCAGATCACACAGATCCACAAAGAATTCGAAAACATATCCAATTTTGAAAAACTCCCATATCTACTGGGTGAAATTCCACAGTGTGCCATCACAGCAGCAAGATTTGTGACCTGTTGCCACGAGAAAAGGGCAACCAGTGAAGAACAAACACCATTGTAAATACAACCCATATTTATGCTTATTTATTTTATCTTGTGTCCTTTAATTATTTGTACATTGTGTATATATATATATATATATATATATATATATATATATATATAATATGACATTTGTAATGTCTTTACTGTTTTGAAACTGTTGTATGTGTAATGTTTACTGTTAATTTTTGTTGTTTTTCACTTTATATATTCACTTTGTATGTTGTCTACCTCACTTGCTTTGGCAATGTTAACACATGTTTCCCATGCCAATAAAGCCCTTGAATTGAATTGAATTGAATTGAATTGAGAGAAAAGGGGGTGGAAAAGAGTGGGACTCCCTCTAGGGCTGTTGTGGTGACCGTATTACCACCACACCGGCAGTCAGGAATCATGACCGCAATGAAATTCCATGTGACCTTTGAGTCACGTTAATGAGAACTACCATCAGGTCCTAATGGCCCGGTACTCAGGACTCTATTGTCCCTCTGACCACTCTGACATCAATGCAAATGCAATGGAA
This sequence comes from Oncorhynchus keta, assembly GCF_023373465.1. Classification (NCBI taxonomy): domain Eukaryota; kingdom Metazoa; phylum Chordata; class Actinopteri; order Salmoniformes; family Salmonidae; genus Oncorhynchus; species Oncorhynchus keta. Next base: position 12,017,931 of record NC_068438.1, on the reverse strand, counting down.
AATCACATCACACACTTATCATCAAAACAGTAGGACCACCCTACTTTTAAAAGTCGCCTCACTGTGATGATCAATTTGAAGAAAGAAGATCAACAGCAGGTTGAGACAGTGCAAAACATGGTGGTTGTGGATGTTGTTTCAAAGCCTAACAAAGAAACGGACATAGCTTTTTAAGGTGGTGATTAATTCAAAACCCCCATATGCATATTAGAGCTTATTCTTATGTAAACCCGGGAAGAAAAAAAACGGAATTAAAATGATGGTTATGTCGTTATACAAACATAGCCTACCACATGTTACGCATGTCAGTAAAACATAACACTGATTTAAGATGTTGTTGGTACATAATTGGTCTAGCCTTTGAGCGTGGACTGTATTATTATGCATACTGGATGGACTGGTTACCTTATGCTACAGTATGCTCCAAAATGTCTATCCATGAGTCTGGGAGAGAACGTATAGCCCTGGGTGATGTTGATGGTTCATTGATTGTGCAGGGCGGTTTACAGTTAGCCTACAATTATAGTGAGTTGTAATGTATTGGATTTTGAATAGCCTAGTAATAGGGCATTTAAACAAATATTTTCATAATTCATTGAGTGACATATTACCTTGAGCTATATAGAATATCTCACCACCATGCATTTCCATCTCCTCTTCCCTCTCCTTTATTCCTTCCTTTGAGCACGCAGGCGGGCTGTCAACAGTTTAGTGAAATATGTTATGCTGCGAAAACATGTTACTATCGATGTTCCCAAACAGATTTGACTTGCTTTCCAAATTAAGCACTGGGTCGTTGCAGGAACAAGGTTGGAGAGTCCATGGCATACAGAGTTTGGGCGGAATATCACCTGTCGGGCAGCGAGAACATGCTTCTCAAACAATGTTTGATGAATGGAGTGAAATAAGTGTTCTTGTATTTAGTTCTCAGTTACTCATCTTAAGCACACGATCCTCTGTAAAACCCAAGTATCCTACAAAACGGACTGGAGGGAAAGCGTGAGGCCTCCATTCGCTATTTGAGTGCATACAGATGACATGTGTTTCTGCTAAATCGAAAGACAAGATTCAATTGAGAATAGTCTGAAAATATGATCTCTTGATGAGAGAACAGCTGTGCAGCCTGGAGAGGAACAGAGCACATACTTATTTTTGCTACTTTCTCAAATCATCAATAGTCTATAGTGGCATCATGCATCCCATATATGTTTTGATTTCTAGGACATTCTAATGTTTGTATCATTCACAACTAACGTTGCCAAATAACTCTAAATCTACCACTTAGGACCTGTTTCAAATGATCACTTTTACGCTCACTTCATCTGCGTACTCGCTTTGTAATGGTAAAAATATCCTTTCTATTTTATTCAGCTAAGTTCATTTATTTTGTTCGTACTATAAAGTCATATAAAAATGGTGGCACGGGACTTCTAAGCATATCTTGTCTGCTAAATGAACAAGCCTACAGAGCTCATGGCATGGAGCATAGCCAGATAACTAACACACAGTAGGCCAACATATTCTGTTCTTCTGAAATACATGTTCTTCATATCATCATGTTGTTGTTTTTTTTATTTACCTGCGTAAAATAAAGAATGGATTTATTGGGATGGTGTCTATTAAATTGATGGCTGGCAATGACAGCCACAGCCCTATGTGGGAGGGATTGAGGGAGAGAGACAGAGCGACAGAGTGATAGTGATAGTATGTAGCCTACTGTGCAAGGGGGAGCTATCCCACCATATATTTTGCACGGCACCACTGGAACACTCAACACCCCTGGCCCTGCCCCTCTCTCTGTAGTCCTGGCCTGAGAATACAGGTTGATACCTGAACTCAGCTCTACTCTCCCAATTTTAAAGAGCTCTTGTAAATGTAACCTGGGCTTGTGAAATCTCTGACCACAAAGGAGAGAAGAGAGTCTTTGTAGTCTTTTTAGGCTTTGTGTTGTTGTGTGTAGGAGACAAGGCCCAAGTGTATCTTTCTCCATACCTGTAAGAGAGTCAGGTTTCCTCCCAACGGACTAGGAGTCTGGTCATGAAGTGGGAAGAAAAAGCAACTCAGACACAACCTTGGAAATAATGTAAAGAACACAATTTCCTGAGTCCGAGGGGAGAGCCTCGGTTGATTTGGTTGATTTGCCTTACATTGTTCTGGCAGCTTCATTAAATAGTACCCACAAAACACCAGTCTCAATGTCAACAGTGAAGAGGCGACTCCGGGATGCTGGCCTTCTAGGCAGAGTTCCTCTGTCCAGTGTCTGTGTTCTTTTGCCCATCTTAATCTTTTCTTTTTATTGGCCAGTCTGAGATATGGCTTTTTCTTTGCAACTCTGCCTAGAAGGCCAACATCCCGTAGTCGCCTCTTCACTGTTGACGTTGAGACTGGTGTTTTGCGGGTACGATTTAATGAAGCTGCCAGTTGAGGACTTGTAAGGCGTCTGTTTCTCAAACTAGACACTCTAATGTACTTGTCCTCTTGCTCAGTTGTGCACCGAGGACTAAACATCAGCGCCACAGGTAACTTCCACAAAGCTGTGAATGATCTGAGAGACAAGGCAGGGAGGGCCTATGCCATCAAAAGGAACATAAAATTCAACATACCAATTAGGATATGTCTAAAAATACTTGAATCAGTTATAGAACCCATTGCCCTTTATGGTTGTGAGGTCTGGGATTCCGATCACCAACCAAGGATTCAAGAAATGTGACAAACACTAAATTGAGATTCTGCATGCAGAATTCTGCAAAAATATCCTCCGTGTACAACAAAAAACACCTAATAATGCATGCAGAGCAGAATTAGGCCGATACCCGCTAGTTATCAAAATCCAGAAAAGAGACGTTAAATTCTACAACCACCTAAAAGGAAGCGTTTCCCAAACCTTCCATAACAAAGCCCTCACCAATAGACATATGAGCCTGGAGAAGAGTCCCCTAAGCAAGCTGGTCCTGGGGCTCTGTTCACAAACACAAACAGACCCCACAGAGCCCCAGGACAGCAACACATTAGACCCAACCAAATCATGAGAAAACAAAAAGATAATTACTTGACACATTGGAAAGAATTAACAAAAAACTGAGCAAACTAGAATGCTATTTGGCAGAATTCCTGACCACTGTGACTGACCCTAACTTAAGGAAATGAGAAAGGCCGCCGTAGGCAGACCTGGCTCTCGAGAAGACAGGCTATGTGCATACTGCCCACAAAATGAGGTGGAAACTGAGCTGTGCTTCCTAACCTCCAGCCAAATGTATGACCATATGAGAGACACATATTTCTCTTAGATTACATAGACCCACAAAGAATTAGAAAACAAACTCAATTTTGATCAAATCCAATATCTATTGGGTGAAATACCACAGTGTGCCATCACAGCAGCAAGATGTGTGTCCTGTTGCCACAAGAAAGGGGCAACCAGTGAAGAACAAGCACCAATGTAAATACAACCCATGTTTATGTTTATTTATTTTCCCTTTTGTTCTTTAACTATTTGCACATAATGACATTTGAAATGTCTTTATTCTTTTGGAACTTTTGTGAGTGTAATGTTTACTGTTCATTTTTTTATTGTTTATTTCATTTTTGATTATTATTTGGCAAACAAAACCCAAACAAAACCTATGTTTCCCATGCCAGTGAACGAATCCAATTCCTGGCCGGTGAAACAAGAAGGGTTTAATTACAGACCGTTTCTTGATATCAGGTTACACCCTATGATGCTCGCCATTGGTCCGTGGCCATTTAGTTCGCGTCGGGGACAATAGTTGTTGACAACTGTAGCATTGTAGCTAAGTCTAACCCTAACTCTTTTCCTAACCTTAACCTCATTCTCCTAACCTGCCACACTAATTCACCTAACTTGCCATGCTAATTATCCTAACCTGCTATGGAAGCAAATCATCTGTGTCGAGAAACCATCAGAACTGACCAATGGCAGGCACCAATGGGCGTTTCCTGATATCAAGGAACGACCACATGAAGAAACGCCCTGAATTGTGGTGTGTCACCCATCTTGCCTATTATCCCCTGTGTATTTATACCTGTGTTCTCTGTTTGTCTGTTGGCAGTTAGCTTTGTTATTGTGAAACCTACCAGCGTTTGTTCCCCCTGCGCCTGTCTGTTCTTGCTCCTGTAGTCCTTTCCAGTTTTGACCGTTCTGCCTGCCCTGAACCTGCATGCTGTTCTATACCTTGACTCACCTCTCTGGATTATTGATCCCTGCTTGCCCTGACCCTGAGACTGCCAACCGTTCTGGACCTTTGCACCCTCTCTGGATTACTGACCTCTGCCTGACTTGACCTGTAGTTTGCCTGCCCCTGTACAATAAAATAAATGTTTGTTTCTTTGACACTCTCTGCATCTGGGTCATACCTGAAACCTGATAATTATAGGTTATTTGAAAGTAATGAAATAATATTATCAGAAAATGTTTCAATAAGACTTAGTTTGGGTGAACTGTTTTGAACTTCAAGCACAGATAGGATAATGGAAATGAATTTGCTTAGGCATTAATCATGCAAAAACTTTTTTTTATTGTGGCATGGCATCAGTGAGATCTGACCCTATGTTCTCGATCCATGGAATTAGTCCACTGCGCCACCAAGATGGAGCTACCATACCATGGTTTTTAAATTCATACAAAGCTGTTCATTTGAGTAATTTCAAACAGACTGATTTTCAAAGGAAACAAGCACTTAAGATCAGGTGTGGCTAATTGTTCCGAGAACGTTAACAAAACTTTCCAGGTAAACCACAAAACATGAGCAATGTTTAAAAACATACACATTCTGTTCTCAGCGTCAACAAAACTCTATCCTCTATCTTAAGTATATTCAGGTGTGTTGGCCACACCCACTAATTGGCCACACCTGATCTTAATGAGTCCACAACTTTGTATAAAAAAATAGTAGAAAAAAATATACAAAAAAATGTTTTTGTCATTTAGCAGACGCTCTTATCCAGATCAATTAGGGTTAAGTGCCTTGCTCAAGGGCACACCAGCAGGTTTTTCACTTAGTCAACCTTTGGCCCAACACTCTTAACCACTAGGCTACTTGCCGCACTTCATGGCATGCTAGCTCCATCCTGGTGGCGCAGTGGACTGTTTCATGGATACAGAACAGGTTTGAAACTCACGGATGCTGTGCCACTATAAAATAATAAATGTGTTTGCATGATTAATGCTTAAGGAAATTAATTTCCTTGTGTCCTATCTGTGCTTGGCGTTAAGCAGTTAACACAAACTAAGCTAGCAGTGTGTTCTCAGAACAGTATTTAATTACCTTCAACTAACCTATAATTTATTAAAACCTCCTAGGAAACCTTTCAGGGAACCATAGTAAAATGTTGTCAGAACCTCCCTTCAATATAAAAATGTTTCCTGAACAGGTGTAATTTTCCCTTCTGTTCTCAGAACGTGGAAAAAAACATTCAGTTTTACCAGCCAGGAAACTGGCTTCATTCCCAGAACCAATGAGAAACCAAAACCTTACGTTCCCACAACTTCCAAGGAACCGAATGTGCTAGATGTGCAGCTTATAGCATCAACAATTGCTTTCATTTGAGTAATGTGCCTTTTTGTAATTGTAACTGTCACTAATTCCTCATTAAATAGCATATAATAACATATATGATATGCTATTAAAGTAATTGGTACACACTTTACAAGCTTTTTTAAATCTCTATTAAAGCCCAAGTTAGATTCAGAAATCCTGAGAAGTAATTGTTCATCAGTAACACTGGAATCAAAAAGCTACTGCATTAGCAGAAGGCGTCATCTCCGAATTAAATCAGGGCCAATTATTTAATGCCAGAGAATTAAGTGCTATTTATGCTTCTAATAAATGAAAGGAAAATTATTAAACATTTGTATACAAATTCAAATGATGTGCAGCTCATAGTGTGATGTTTAAGATGATTACCTAACATACTTGAGTTTGGATGAACCTACTGTAAATAAGCACCATGTGAGAGCCAATTAGGAACAGTGGGTTAACTGCCTTGCTCAGGGGCAGAACAACATAGTTTTACTCCAATCTTGCAAGCATTCCGCCCCAATCAGTCTCCACCTAAAGGACCTTATAGACCCTGGGTCATATTCATTAGCACCAAACAGAAGAAAACAAATTGAAGCGGGAAGGTGACTGACTACCTGTACCTGTTCAATTTTGTTTTCTGTTGCAAAACGTTTTGCTACAGTGTGCCCTAATGAATACAACCATGTACTTCCGATCATATCTTCCCAGAGGTTTAAAGGACTAGGTCATGTTCTGCTTGGTCATTGGGTTGGACAACACCCCTGTTGCCTACCCTGTTAAAAAGAGGTATTGCTCTTTCTATAAAAAAAGAAAGAAAATCCATCCATTTCAATGACAGAACACTACTTCCAATTACACCGAACAAAAATATAAAGTGTTGGTCAAGCAAAGTTTTGGTCCCATGTTTTGTGAGCTGAAATAAAAGATCCCAGAAATGTTCCATCCTGGTTGCTACTGTGAGTCGCTCTGGACGGGAGACGGTTAGATGACTGAATGTAATGTAATGTTGAGTGGCTTCACTGCAGGTACGTGAAGCCACCTGAGAGGTTTGGCATATCAAGAAGCTGATTAAACAGCATGATCGTTACACAGCTGCACCTTGTGCTGGGTACAATAAAAGGCCAGTCTAAAATGTGCAGTTTTGTCGCACAACACAATGCCACGAATGTCTCAAGTTTTTAGGGAGCTTGCAATTCGCATGCTGACTGCAGGAATGTCCACCAGAGCTGTTGCCTAATAATTTAATGATAATTTCTCTACCATAAGTCGCCTCCAACGTCATTTAAGAGAGTTTGGCAGTACATCCAACCGGCCTCAGAACCGCAGACCATGTGTATGGCATTGTGTGGGCGAGTGGTTTGCTGATGTCAGCGTTGTGAACAGGTGCCACATGGTGGTGATGGGGTTATGGAATGGGCAGGCATACTGTTAACTATGGACAACAAACACAATTGCATTTTATCGATGACAATTTGAATGCAGAAAACTACCGTTATGAGATCCTGAGGCTCATTGTGAGGTCTTTTTTTAAGGTATCTCAAATCAAATCAAATCAAATGTATTTATATAGCCCTTCGTACATCAGCTGATATCTCAAAGTGCTGTACAGAAACCCAGCCTAAAACCCCAAACAGCAAGCAATGCAGGTGTAGAAGCACGGTGGCTAGGAAAAACTCCCTAGAAAGGCCAAAACCTAGCAAGAAACCTAGAGAGGAACCAGGCTCTGTGACCAACAGATGCATATCTGATGCATATAAGTATTCCCAGTCATGTGACATCCATAGATTAGGGCCTAATTAGTTTATTTAGTTTATTTAAATTAACTGATTTCCTCATATGAACTGTAACTCAGTAAAATCTTTTAAATTGTTGCATGTTGCATTTATATTTTTGTTCAGTATAAATGGGTAAACATACACTCTTAGAAAAAAAGGTGCAATCTAGAACCTAAAAGGGTTCTTTGGCTGTCCCCATAGGAGAACCCTTTGAAGAACCTTTTTTGGTTCCAGGTAGAACCCTTTCGGGGTCCATGTAGAACACTTTCCACAGGGGGTTCTACATGGCTCCTAAAGGGTTCTACCTGGAACACACACTCACTCAGAACACGAAGCAAACAAGGCAATCTTAACTCGGACGACACCTGGACAGAATAAGCAGGGCTTATGATTTAATTTGGGACAAGATCGTTTAGTACAGTTTTTTTCAATCGCTTTGGTGCTATTTTCACAAGTATGTGGGGAATTTTCAAAACTCTTAGTACAAAACTCCAAACTGGTAACACCTGTAACGCAGCAAGTCTCATATTCAAAACCTTTTATTGTGCATTCATTTTGTTTGGAGACATCTTCCACCACACAACCATTGATCCAAAATATATATTTACCGATATAATTACAACATAGGTGTCCTGTAATACAATTCAACTAATAAAATGAATGGAAAAAACATCACGTTTGGCAGGTACTAGTTTGCAGCAAGCCTGTCTGGAGCATTTGACCATTGGTTCTCATCTACATCGTAGTAAATGTCCAGGGCCGTATTACCAAACAAGCCTGACATAGGTCTGGATTCGATGTCATTGCATGCCTCATCCATGGCCTGATGGAGGATGGCACGCTCATGTCTTATTTGGCTCAGTTAGTAAGAGCATGGCACGAGCAAGAACAGAGTTGTGGGTTCGATTCACACTGGGGTCACATACAAAAGTGTGTACTGTTGTCACTTTGGATAAAAGCGAAAATGGCATATACATGTAGTATTGTATTAGAGTACTGCGTTTTCCAATGCAATTTTAGTAAAGCAGTGTGAACCCCCCATCAAAAGGACCCTAGCAACTTCATTTTGGATATATATTTACTGTAATGGGTATACCTTTTGTTACATACAGTTATAGCTGTGCACATAATCCTAATACCGCTTCATGGACTACGATTGAACATATTCTTCTTTTAGGATGTGAACAGCTATGGTCAGATTTCATTAAAGAGTTATTTTAACAATGCTGGTTATGCATCTAGCTAACGTTCATCCAAGGACACCTTGACTTGCATTACACACCCTCCCTGCAGAAACACTTGGCGTGAAATCATGTAACATTTACAGTGCGTTCGGAAAGTATTCAGACCTCTTGACTTTTTCCACACTTTGTTACATTTCAACTGTATTCTAAAGTGGATTAAACTGTTTGTTTTTTCATCATCAATCTACACACGATACCACATAATGACAAAGCAAAAGCAGGTTTTTAGAAATGTTTGTAAATGTATCAAAACAAAAACATTTAAATATCACAAACATAAGTATTCAGAGCCTTTACTCTGTACTTTGTTGAAGCACCTTTGGCAGTAATTACAGCCTTGAGACTTCTTGTGTATGACGCTACAAGCTTGGCACACCTGTATTTGGGGAGTTTCTCCCATTCTTCTCTGTCAATTTGAATGGGGAGCGATGCTGCACAGCTATTTTCAGGTCTTTCCAGATATGTTCGATCGGGTTCAAGTCCGGGCTCTGGCTGGGCCACTCAAGGACATTCAGAGACCCAAAGCCACTCCTGTGTTGTCTTGGCTGTGTGCTTAGGGTGGATGTCCTGTTGGAAGGTGAACCTTCGCTGTACCTGCTCCATTCATCTTTCCCTCGATCCTGACTAGTCTCCCAGTCCTGCCACTGAAAAACATCCCCACAGCATGTTGCTGCCAGCAGCATGCTTCACCGTAGGGATGATGCCAGATTTCCTCCAGATGTGATGCTTGGCATTCAGGCCAATCTTGGTTTCATCAGACCAGAGAATATTGTTTATTTTGATCTGAGATCCTTTAGGTGCCTTTTTGCAAACTCCATGTGGACTGTCATGTGCCTTTTATTGAGAAGTGGCTTCCGTTGGCCACTCTACCATAAAGGCCTCATTAGTGGAGTGCTGCAGAGATAGTTGTCCTTCTGGAGGTTTTCACCATTTCCACAGAGGAACTGGAGCTCTGTCAGAGTGACCATTGGGTTCTTGGTCACGTCCCTGACCAAGGCCCTTCTCCCCCAGGCGGCCAGCTCTAGGAAAAGTATTGGTGGTTCCAAATGTCTTCCATTTAAGAATGATGGAGGACACTGTGTTCTTGGGGACCTTCAAAGCTGCAGAAAAGTTTTGGTACCCTTCCCCAGATCTGTGCCTCGACACAATCCTGTGTGTGCCTTTCCAAATCAATCAATTGCATGTACCACAGGTGGATTCCAATCAAGTTGTAGAAACAGCTCAAGGATGGTCAATGGAAACAGGATGCACCTGAGCTCAATTTCGAGTCTCATAGCAAAGGGTCTGAATACTCATGTAAATAATAAGGTATTTGTGTTTTTTATTTGTAATACATTTGCAAAAATGTCTAAAACTCTGTTTTCACTTTGTCATTATGGGGTATTGTGTGTAGATTGATGAGGAACATTTTTTATTTAATCCAATTTAGAATAAGGCTGTAATGTAACAAAATGTGGAAAAAGGGAAGGGGTTTGAGTACTTTCCGAATGCACTGTAAGTAAGAGAAAATGATTCCTTTAAACGTGCCCTGCTACAAGCAGGAAACAAGAAATGTGACATCTGTTTGATAGTTCACACATTCGTCATTCAGGGTTACTATCTTGTAATCTTTTTGGCTAACCACATGGGAACATTCTAAAGGTCAACCACTAATCTTTAAGGCAGAACAGGTTTAAGCAAAGTATAGTGTCATTGTTTCAGGAAGGCGTTTCCATGGCGATAGGAGGGACAGGAGGCAGACTAAAGGCAAGGGCAGGGCATTCACCTGAACTGACCTACAAAGGCAAAGAGCAGTCTTATTCACCTTATTTAGGCTGCTGTAACAAAGGGGTTTAATCATTATTTACTCAAGAAATGTCAGCTTTTAATTTTTTATTAATTTCAATACATTTCTACAAACAAAATTCCACTTTGACATGATGGGATATTGTGTGTAGATCACACCTTTACTGTAGTCAAATGACCTAGTGGCATCATGGGTGGAATATTACTAATATTTTTCATCATTTCATAATTAATAAACATATATATTTTTTTAAACACTGAAAATCTGGTGTTTCTATGTCAAACAGTTTTGTTATAATTCAGTCCATAACCATGTGTGTGCGGTGTATACCTTTGTTTCAAAGTAGTTTTGTTTAAGACTACCAAGAAACACTCTGTGGGGACCCTGGTTTAACCCATTCTCCCTCAACGTCAGTAAGACAAAGTAGCTGATAGTGGACTACAGGAAACGGAGGGCCGAGCATGCCCTCATTCACATCGATTTGGGCTGTAGTGGAGCGGGTCAAGACCTTCAAGTTCCTCTGTGTCCACATGACTAAGGATCTGTCATGGTCCAAAGAGACCAACACAGTCGTGAAGAAGGCACTACGATGCTTCTTCCCCCTCAGGAGGCTGGAAAGATTTGGCACGGGCCCTCAGTTCATCAAAAAGTTCTACAGCTGCACCATCGAGAGCATTTTGACTGGCTGCATTACCACTTGATATAGCAACTGCTTGGCATCTGACCGCAAGGCGCTACTGAGGGTCCAGTACATCACACAAAATGGTCAAAGACTCCATCCACCCAATCCACAGACGGTTCTCTCTTGTACCTCACAGCAACCTGTACCAAAGCACCAAGTCTGGAACCAACACGACCCTAAACAGCTTCTACCCCAAGCCTTATATTTAAAACGGCTAAATAGCTAATCAAATGGCTACCTGCATTGACCCTTTTTTTGCACTAACTCTCTTGCACTGACTCTATGCACACACTCACACATACTTAGAGTACACTGACACCCCAACACATGCATACTGACGCCACACCCATACACACACACACACACACATTTTCACACTGCTACTGTCTATTATCTATCCTGTTAACTAGTCACTTTAGCCCTGGCTATATGAACAGTAAATTGCTACCTCAATTACTTCCCACCCCTGCACATCGACACGTTGCGCTACTCCCTGTATAGAGACCTATTATTTTAGACTCCCTAAAATGTTTAGAGACATGTGACTCGTTATTTTTATTCGTTGTTCACTGTGTATTTATTTATTCCTTGTGTTACTATTTCTATTTTTTACTCACTGTTTTATCTGGTCTTTAACTCTGCATTGTTGGAAAAAGCCCCGAAAGTAAGCATTTAACTGTAACCCGTTGTCTACCACGCATGTGACAAATACAATTTGATTTGATTTGATTAAGTAATGCTAAATGTATTTTAACAAATGAGAAGACAATCATGTCAAAAGTAATGTGAATTTTGCATTGTGAACAGTAATTGCTTCATATGAACACGTATTGCAATGTGAACTGTATTTCTAGATGATACACTGATTACGTTGGGTGGAAAAGTATGATTGACTTTGTGTGTTGCACTTAGTCAATTAAAAATGTGCTTATAGTTTTGAAGCAGCTGCCTTTTTGATGATCTTTTTTTACGTTCTAAGAGTTGTGAAAATGTAACACATACTTGTGAAAATGTAACACATACTTATGAAAATGTAACACATACTTGTGAAAATGACACCAAAGCGATTTAAAACCAATGTAATATCAGTGTGTGTGTGTGTGTGTGTGTGTGTGTGTGTGTGTGTGTGTGTGTGTGTGTGTGTGTGTGTGTGTGTGTGTGTGTGTGTGTGTGTGTGTGTGTGTAGACCAAACTACAGACTCCATTCTGTGGGTGTCACTCAATCCATTATCTGGAGCTGGGAAAATGCAGCCAATTTTTTAATTTTCCAGCATTTTCTCTGTAATGTGTTTCTGTGGGGGTCTGTTTGTACACAAACATCGATAACATACACTATTGATGTTGTATGTATGTTTAGCAGAGTTTCTGTTGCATAACTACTGTGCTGTGCTGTGTTCCTGTGGCTTCAGGCTTGTTCCCGGTCAGTGGGCTGAGGGTGGAAACGTCGGGGGAGGTGGAGGCAGTGAACGGTACAGATGTGTGGCTGAAATGTACCTTCCAGAGCAGCTCGCCCATCACCCCAGCAACGCTCACGGTCTCATGGAGCTTCCGACCCATCGGACCTGGCCGGGAGGAGTCAGTGAGTCACCCTTGCTAATTGTGGAACCCTCTGGGCATCCTCGAGATGTAGTTCAGAGACCGTGTGTGTTTGTGTGTGTGTGTGTTTATAGTCTCTATTCTGTAGTTTGTCAAGGACCTCTGAGTCAACCATCAACCTCCTTGTCAGCTTCATTTTGAAATCTGTCTAAACAGTTTAGAAAAATGACCTTGTTTTGGAAATACTATTGTTGGAGAAAGTCAATCAGAGGTGACAATTAAGTCAATTAGATGCAATTAACTACCCGCTAATGAGGTGCAATGTGATCTCATTAAGCATTGTGTCAATCTATGTCAGGTGTTCTATTACCATGAGAGGCCTTACCCTCCCCCGGACGGGCGTTTCCATAAGCGGGCGATATGGGCAGGTGACATCATGGGGTGGGACGCCACCATCGTGGTACGTAAGGTCAAGTTCACTTACAACGGGACGTTCAGCTGCCAGGTGAAGAACCCTCCGGACGTCCATGGCAACGCAGGGGAGGTGAAACTGACCGTGGTCACCACAGGTTCGTGTCTGTCTACTGTGAAGCGTACAAGGTTGCTGGGTTAAAACATACTGTAGCCGTGTCTGCTGTCCAATCTTTGGCGTCGCGCTGTGAAAACCTCCCAGCAATCTTTACAAAACCAATCTGACCCATTTGTCATTTATTCCATCCAGCAGCTCCTTTCTCACAGCAACAAGAGGTACTAGCCGACATTGCTACTGTAGTGGGATACTATGTATACTGTTGAGGCATTTAAAAGAATCCTAACACATCCCATAAAATCATCATCATGTACCTCCCCTGGGAACCAGCCATCTAGTCTTGTTTGAATAGATAAAGTGACAGTTACCTCTTTGCCTATTTCATTTACCCCTTTTCCCTTTAAAGCCTCCTTCTCTGAGATGATCATGCTTGCTGCAGCCATCGGGGGCGCCATCGTGCTGATGGTCATCTTCCTCGTCATCATCATGTCAATAAGACGATGTCGCGAGAAGAGACGGGAGGAAGAGGGGGCGGAGGAACTACCTCGCAGACAGAGAAAGGACCCTACCGTGTGGTAAGACAGAGAGAGAGAAGGAGCAAGAGAGAGTGGGATCTCTCCACCCGGTCTCCCCACTCTGGCTGGGCTGTGCGGTGCTCACCTCTGGGACTGTGCTCAGTCAAATGCTTTTTCTGCTTGGACACTCTCCTCTGAACCTAGATTTGGAACCAAAACCTGGACCTATAATTGGGCAGAAGTTTTTACCAAGAGCAGACTTAAATGCTAAAAGAGCCTTAGAATACTACTGTAGATGATCCATCTGCTGGATCCTGTATCTTACCGCCATGCACCTTTCTGGAAAGACAGTATGCCTGCATTCATATTTATCTGTATTTCCTGTACAGTGTTTCTATTGTTATTGTCTACTAACCAGTTTCAAACTCTAACATCTGCCCAATCAATTTCCAATCGCATAGCACTTAGTAAGCCAATGCCCATAGTTGTATAGGTAGCAGCAGTCTCTCTCTCATCTGGTTCAATTCCTTTCAACCATAAGTCCACAACAAGATGTCTTTACATTTCCGTCTCGGTTTACTGCTGATCAATGATATTATTTTGTTTTGTTCTGAAGTGATTTTGTATTTCTAAGCAGATGTTTGTTTTTTTAATCAATAAAAATGTTCAACTTACTGCAGAAATACTCAAAATAATGTCAGTATTCACTGCAAGACCCAAGGCACTTGTTTAAAACAGACATTTATAAAATATTAGACTCAACATAAAGTTCATTATTTTCAAATGCATAAAAATGTCAAAGAATTGAGAACTATTTCACTATGACTGTCACTGTATTGCAGTTTTTTAAACCTTTAGATAGTTGACACCCGTTGTCTCTGTTTTAGACAGTGCATTTATGGTCACTTTCTATTTGATCTGGTGTCTATGGCATACACAATATATCATTAGGGTTCCAAATCTATGGTCTATGGGTGAAGGGACTACTTTGCCTCTCATTCTGTTGGGTTTTCTGATCTCTGTGCATTGGGTGCTTCTTTAGGTTTACATTTAAACAATGTCATGTGTAACCACATATGCAAAAGAAATTGCCCTCGAATCTCACCAACAAAAGCCAACTCTACACTCTACATGGAAGGATTTTTTTTTTCAAACAACAAAATCCAGACCAATTGATTAATCCAGAGCAAACATGGTGTTCCAAGATGGCTTCGCTTGAAAAGTTGCTATTTTCCCCTCGTCTAAAAGGCCAATTCCTGCTCAACCTTTCCCGTCTTTGGCCTCTGACTGCGGCTTTGTCTGCGTGTGTGTATGTTTGTGATTGTGTGTGTGTGTGTGTGTGTGTGTGTGTGTGTGTGTGTGTGTGTGTGTGTGTGTGTGTGTGTGTGTGTGTGTGTGTGTGTGTGTGTGTGTGTGTGTGTGTGTGTCTGCGTGTGTATGTGTGTCTTAGCCACCCTTCACGGGCCATCCACCTGTATGTGGACGATGACGTGCTAGAGGTTGACAGCTCGGACGGTATGATCTCGGAGGCCAGCACCAAGGACCCCAGTTCCTCTGAGGAAGACGACAGGAGCTCTGACTACGGTGGAGGCGATGACTCTGACTGAGATGGGGACAGTGAATGTTGGCTTTATTCTAGGCGTTACCTCTATGTGCTTGTGGTAAAACTTAATCCACAGTTGTTTTTTTAAAACTATTGATCCTCCGTGGTGTATTTTAAAAATGGGTGGGCTCCTGGACTGCTGTGATTGGATAGAATATATGCAGTTTATATACACTACAGTTCAAAAGTTTGGGGTCACTTAGAAATGTCCTTGTTTTTGAAAGACAAACACGTTTTTTTGGTCATTAAAATAACATCAAATTGATCAGAAATACAATGTAGACATTGTTAATGTTGTAAATGACTATTGTAGCTGGAAACGGTAGATTTTTTATGGAATATCTACATAGGCGTACAGAGGGCCATTATCAGCAACCATCACTCCTCCTTTAGCCCGAATAGAAACAGTATGCATTTGCATTTGTTTAAGCTGTTTTCTAGTGACATTTGTTTGGAGACATCCATAACAGCGAGCTAATGAGGCCCGATTTCGCCTGGCATAAATAGAAAATGTGCTCTCTTGTCAGGGAACTTTTGTTCAGAGGAGCTAGCCAACAGCACAGCTAACACTTCAAACTGAAGCTGAAAAGACTGCGAACTAACTGCACTTCGTTTCGTTTGACCTTTTTTCAATTTACATTTCTTTGTATATATCCATAAAGAAATGATGCCAGCTGATTCATGATTTCACACGTTCATTATTATGGAACAGCTGAAGATCGAATTTGAATATTGAAACAATGTTGCAAATGTCAGAGACAGACATCAAGGATTATAGAAATCTCTGCTATTGAAAACTAAATGTTAGTCTAAAAGACATGTGAGATAATGTCCAGATACTTTTTATAGTGGAGTCAGTGGATGTTTTTTACTGATGAGACAGTGGATTGCGCAGTCGGATGGAACAGAGTAAATAGGAATTTTAACGCTATAGATTTAGCCGGTGATAATTTGTGGAATAGACACCGGCTGGAATGCGGTTTTAACCAATCAGCATTCCGGATTAGACCCACCCGTTGTATAAGTAAATATAATGCAGGGGTTTACAGTGACTGAAGCCCCTGGGCCCAAGCCTATGGAGGACCCAAGAGACAAAAAAACATAGATATAGACATTATATCATATATATTTTTTATCCAACCGCAGGAGCCCACTCTCAATGTTCAAAATACACCAGAGAGCATAATTTAGCCACAGAGGATCGAGAGTTTCAAAAAATAGCTGTGGATTAAGTTTTATCACAAGCACATACAGATAACTCCTAAACTAAAGCCAACATAAAGTGTCTTAAAAGGCCTGGGTTCTGGACCTGAACCATGCCAGGAATATGCATCCCACACCATAACATATACTTTGTGTCCCTCATTACTCAAGTGTTTCCTTTATATTGTCAGTTACCGGTATGCCTCCATCCTCCATGTGCGTCAAATATACAGCTTGTTGCGTTGTGGACATAGAAATACAATCCATAGAAGGGTTTTGGAACCTCTTACCCTGGCAATTTGACTGTTAAATTCATGGGTACACTAGCGTCCTGATTTGAATGGGAACTGCCATCTATGGATTATATTATATATGGATTATATTATATTTCAAAATGCAATCGAAGGGGGGAAAAATTACAGTTTGTAAAGCAAATGCCTACTGCTGAAAAGAGAACACTAAACTGTCTATAGAACCAATGGAAACATTTTCTCAACAACTGCGAACAACTAATCTTGAGATAGACTATTGCCACGACGAACACGTCGGCCAGCAGTGGTGAGTAGCCTGTCTTTATCTTTGACAAAACATTAGGAGCACTTGCTCTTTCCATGACAGAATGACCAGGTGAATCCAGGTGACCTGTGATTTCTTCAACCGCCCCTGCTGCTAAGCATGGCAGCCGGGATGACATAACAGGAGAGGAGAATATGAATGGAATGCCTTTAAAGTATTTTTTATCTCAAGCTGTGTTTGAAGAAGAGTTTGAAGAGTCTAAAACAAGAATACATCTGAGAATCCTATTGGATGAAGATGATGATGAAGTTTGAGAGGGGAAATAGGAAGCACCAGGCAGCATAGCAGACTAGTATGTCCCAATGCAGGGCATAAGGACAGGGAAAGGGACAGAACACTGCTACCTGAATGAGTTGAGTGGAGCTGCGGAGAGAAAAAACTGGGATCTCACAATGCGCTGTACCAAAGAGAATGTATCACATCAAGAATGTTGGACTGATTTGAATAGTGTTACATTTCTACGGAAAATAACAAGTACCCATAGAGCTAAGGCACCTGTCTCCGTTGTTGAAAATATCCACACTGTACACAAGAATGGTCCTTCTTCTGTGTTTTCTGCTCTGTCAATGGATCCTAGAGCTACAGTAACCACTGTAAGTCAAGCTATTAGTGCTGCACTGCCTAATGAGACATAGAGATCTCAATGTCTACAGACTGACAACCTGACACTGCCTGAGATAGCCTGATGGTGATTGTGTGTGTCTGTCAATTGGTGGATTAGGTAGATGCCGTGGACATTCATTGATCTGGCCAATAAGGACCAATCAGGTTGATTCTTATGATTCACTATAGGAATGACCTGAACTGTACTGTACAGATATTTTCTTTTCACATTGTCCTTTTCAGGACAGCTCCCGCAACTATAGATGCGCAATCAGCCCCAGCCAGTACAGCTGGGCAGTTTGGTTCGGTTTGCCTTAGTATTGTGAAAGAGTATTAGAGCAAGAATAGTATTTTTTTTTACCTACCAGCATCTTAGGTATCTACTGTACTGCCTTCACAGCCAGTGAAACTGAGTGGCAAATAGCCATGGCCCAATCGTCGACAGAAAGAATCTTCAAATGGTCTTATATTACAGTCTTAGAACTAAGATGAAATGTCATCAATGCTTGCCAGGGTGCGTGGGAGTTGAAAAGAGTCGCATGCAGTCAGATCTGAAAACCCTTAGATTCCAAAAGTGTCCTTGAGACGTTTTTATTTATTACATTTTACTGTACCACTCTTTTATATATATATATATATATATATATATATATATATATATATATATATATATATTTTGTTGTTGTTTTTTGTTAAACTGAGAAATATTTTTTTTTTTATGTCTCTGATTTTTAAACATGCAAAAAGTATTTTATCCTGTTGTTTAAAAAAAATCCATGTTAATGTTACTGTTTGATTTATAATAAAAATGACCTTTTACTGAATTATTGCTGGTCTTGAAGCGTGATGAATTTGCTCTGCTGTAATTTGAACTTCGGCAACTATAGCTGTTAAATTGATGATTGCTGACATCACATACATAGTAGATAGACAAATAGCATGTACATACTATTGCATCAGGAATGCATCGTTATCTATCACTTGTTGTCTCTAGTGGTCTATCAACTGATGTGTGCTTAGCTGTAACTGTTGCCCTAGTGCAATGCATTGTTTGAGCTGTAATCACGAAGTACGCTTGTCCATGCATCTGCGAGTTGCGTTCGTGTGTGTGCTTGTAGGATGAGAGTGTTTGCATGTGAATGTCGGAGTGTGTGTGTGTGTGTGTATTGATCAAAGTCTATCCCCTCTGGTGCGGCTTTGGTTACTGACTGACAGAGCACGGAGAGAAGGGAGAGAGGAGGGAGGTAGGGAGCGACAGACTCGGGGGATAATACCCTAGAAGGGAGTCTAATGATCCAAGATAATTGGATCTGTTGTTGCATTCTGTAGTTAAGAATGGCAGCTCTGTTGAATGAAAGGCAACACTGGTGTAATCTGGGATCTCTCCAGTATCACCAGGCTCCAGGTGATTATCCACTCAACGCTAAGTTCATTCCTGATTTCATCACTTAATAATCTCTATAAATAAACAGGGTTTCTCCTCAAAAAGTATTGGAGAAAAAATGTGATCTTGGGTCACCTTCTCATTGGGACAGAAGTTTACATACACTCAATTAGTATTTGGTAGCATTGCCTTTAAATTGTTTAACTTGGGTCAAACGTTCCGGGTAGCCTTCCACAAGCTTCCCACAATAAATTGGGTGAATTTTGGCCCATTCCTCCTGACAGAGCTGGTGTAACGGAGTCAGGTTTGTAGGCCTCCTTGCTCGCACACGCATTTTCAGTTCTGCCCACATATGTTCTATAGGATGAGGTCAGGGCTTTGTGATGGCCACTCCAATACCTTGACTTTGTTGGCCTTAAGCCATTTTGCCACAACTTTGGAAGTATGCTTAGGGTCATTGTCCATTTGGAAGACCCATTTGTGACCAATCTTTAACTGATGCCTTGAGATGTTGCTTCAATATATCCACATAATTTTCCTACCTTATGAAGCAATCTATTTTGTGAAGTGCACCAGTCCCCCATACAGCAAAGCACCCCCACAACATGATGCTGCCACCCCCGTGCTTCACGGTTGGGGTGGTGTTCTACGGCTTGCAAGCTTCCCCCTTTTCCCTCCAAACATGAAGATGGTCATTATGGCCAAACAGTTCCATTTTTGTTTCATCAGACCAGAGGACATTTCTCCAAAAAGTTCGATCTTTGTCCCCATGTGCAGTTGCAAACCGTAGTCTGGCTTTTTTTATGGTGAATTTGGAGCAGTGGCGTCTTCCTTGCTGAGCGGCCTTTCAGGTTATGTCGATATAGGACTCGTTTTACTGTGGAAATAGATACTTTTGTACCTGTTTCCTCCAGCATCTTTACAAGGTCCTTGAAATACATCCACAGGTACACCTCCAATTGACTAAAATGATGTCAACTAGCCTATTAGAAGCTTCTAAAGCCATGACATAATTTTCTGGAATTTTCCAAGTTGTTTAAATGCACAGTCAAGTTAGTGTATGTAAACTTCTGACCCACTGGAATTGTGATTCAGTGAATTATAAGTGAAATAATCTTTCTGTAAATAGTTGTTGGAAAAATGACACACAAAGTAGATGTCCTAACCGACTTGCCAAAACTCTAGTTTGTTAACAAGAAATTTGTGAAGTGGTTGAAAAACTAGTTTTAATGACTCCAACCTAAGTGTATGTAAACATCTGTCTTCAACTGTATACATCTGTTGGTCACAGATACCTTAAAAGAAATGGGCCTTACAATGGGCCTAAGGATCTCATCATGGTATTTCTGTGCATTCACATTGCCATCGCTAAAATTGTATTGTGTTCGTTGTCAGTAGCTTATGCCTATACCATAACCCAAACGCCACCATGGGGCACAATGTTCACAACGATGACGTTAGCAAACCCCTTGTCCACATGACATCATAAACATGGTCTGAGGTTGTGGGGCCGGTTGGAAGTGCTGCCAAATTCTCTAAAACGATGTTGGAAGTAGCTTAGTGTCGAGAAATTGACATTAAATTGTCTTGCAACAGCTCTAGTGGACATTCCTGTAGTCAGCATGCCAATTGCAGGCTCCATCAACACTTGAGACATCTGTGGAATTGTGTTGTGTGACAAAACTGCACATTAGAGGGGCCTTTTATTGTCCCCGGCACAAGGTGCACCTGTGTAATGATCGTGCTGTTTAATCAGCTTCTTGATATGCCACAAATGTCAGGTGGATGGATTATCTTGGAAAATGAGAAATGCTCACTAACATGGACCTAAAATACATTTGTGCACAAAATGTGAAAGAAATAAGCTTTTTGTGTATGGAACATTTCTGGGATCTTTTATTTCAGCTCATGAAACATGGGACCAATACTTTACATGTTGTGTTTTATATTTTTGTTCAGTGTAGATAAGCTTAATGGAAGAATGATCGAATTGGAATGTTAGAAAACCATTCAAATTCTGGCTGTCATATCAGTTACTAGTTACTATCTAATTACACAAATACAAGATACATTAACTGTATGGTATCTGTTAAACTTAATGACATTTTCATCAACATTTATGTTGAAGTATATAATCATGTAAACCTAGATTTGTGATTAAGACCTCTCTGTGTTGTGAGTCCTTAAATCCTCCCTCACACCTACTGAACTACTCACGACATGACTAATATAACACACGGCTTGGTTAAAATGAATGAGGGGACAGTTAGACAGACAAACAAAGAGACAGTAAAATTCTCTTTCACAGATCATTCCACACCCAATGATGGATTGTACCAGGCACAGACAGTATTTCGTAAAAATATCATGTCACAGTTCACTCCGGAACTTTCATTACGCACACCTGGCCCCTATTGCCAGGGATTAGTAATTGTATAAGTGTGTCCTTGGTTTACCATTGTCCTGTCGATTATTGTTACTATGTCCGTTGGTGTGTGTGAGGACCTGTGCTGTGTGTTTTGGGCGTTCGTGCCCTTGTGGATTGCGCAGATGATTACGGGTCTCTTCCCGTGTGTTAATCATTGTGTGCGTGTTATTTATTCGATGTACTCCTCGCTCTTTTGGTTTGGGTTTCTACCCTGTGTTTTGTTACATGTTTGTTTGGTCTTCGTCCCTGTGCCTTTACACGGCACGCCTTAATTTGGGCTTCATAAAAACAACTATTACGCATTCCTGCGCCTGTCTCCCAATCCTTCATGCCAGCGTGACACATCACCCTATTGGTGCCCTTTGCCACAAATGGGCTGGACTTGGCAGGTAGCACCAGCAGCAATAATACACACTTCACCATGGGAATGTAACAGCACAGCTGAACTGAAGACTTGACTGACGACTTACAGCGTCCCCTGGCGAGAGCGTGCACTCTAACTACATTATGCTGGGAAGAGACATGAGTAAAATAGGATTCCATCATTTTTCAAGAGGAGAGTCAACACTATGTTCCTGGGTGTATTGTCCACAGTATGAATTCCGACAGATGTTGATTGAGTCTGCCATTCGTTGCTTTGACAATTTTGACAGCTCCAGTCATGTTTGTATGTATATCTCTCAGGTTTCTGTACACATGAAGAGATAATGTCCATTACCAAAAGGTGAGAGGAGGGCCATGTACTTTTCATCAAAGCACTGCACAATCACATACACCTGGATAATCAGATGCACAGTCTGGATGTTGTAACCAAACTCCTTTTATTAGTTTCCCACATGTTGACATCTGAAGAATAAGTCCTCTGTTGCCCGTGCCACCATGGAGACAGTGAGAAGTGAGGGTCCATTCATTTTCACTGGGAAGGTAGAGCTGAAATGCACACCACTGTACCAAACAGAGGCATCTCTATGCATACACTTTACAAAAATACAAAGTGGCACTGTTGGAAACACACTCAGGTAATACCCAGAGGCCAGATTCCTTCACATTTGCAACTAAAAGTACATCCCTGAAACTCTGTCCATGTAGAAATCTGATTGTGATGTATTTCTCTTGTCGGTGTAGGAGGTGCATGCCCCTGGGATGGATAGTGGTTCACTATGGACGTAATGGTATCAGAGTTAAATTAAGACATACATAACTTCAAAGGGCTCTCTAACGTAGGTGTGTACACAGGGGTAAACTGTGGAAGAGAGAGACAAATATCTCACCTATTAAGGATAATTACAAAGTTAAAGACTGGGGCTCTGGGACAGGGGTATTGTACTCTAGGAATATCTGGTTGTTCCCACAGGGTAGCCAGAAGTTTACAGAGAGGGATGTTTGGCTGATGAGAAAGGAGGATTAGACACACAATGTCACATAAGGTGATGAGTGGCATTGAAAGAGGTTTAATTTACATTCGGGAGTGAAAAAAATGCTTTCCAATTGGGTGATGTTGCTACTACAAAGACATAAAGACAAGCACATTGCCAACGTAAAAATCATGCAGGCCTACTCAGGTAAGTGCAAAAGATGAGACTCTTCTTTTGCTCTCTCAAGCTCCTCCTCATTCTTGTCAGTGCTTCAGAACTTTTGTTGAACGAACGTAAAAAACGCGCTAAGAATCTGTGATGCCAGGCCAAAGATGCTTAATACATTAAGATAGTTCACTCAGGCCGTTTACCATTGAAAAAAAGCAAGTTCCGGTACTTATTACTGGGTATGTCTACCATAGACAGTAATGCAATAGCAGCTGGGTCTGGTCTACGAAATTAATTGAAAAAACGCCTGAACAAACAGCGAGTGGGATGTCTCGCTTCCTAGTTCTTCTTTGGCCAGGCTGCGCAGCGTCTGTCATACTTCCTGAAACACCTGTTTGTCAGTTAGTGGGCAAAGGACAGGCACAGCGGAGCAAATGAGTTACACAAAAACATGGACGACGAGTCCCTGGAATACAATTTATTCTAATTCTCTAACTAATTTTACTGAAATGGTTCGGCAACAACCTATGAGTATACGTTTGAACATTGTATTGTTGCTGTATTTAATGGTTTGTTTTGGTGAGTACAGCCCTCTCATTTGTCGAGCTCGTTTTCAATGTCACAGATCGCCGAATTTGCGACACAAACAAATTAAACACAAACATTCGTTTAAAAAAAAAATAGAATCCTGAATTTGTACCCTGTATAATTGTCTAGGCCTACTGCTTTTATCCTACAGACTCATTCATTGTGAATTATTGTTAGAATTATTATAATAAGCCACATTTTTACCTTCACATTTAACATAATATATACAACATTTTGATTAGGCTACTATGTATCCATTTGTGAATAGCCGCTACCAAATAATTATACTGCATGTTCACAACAAACCAAATTGCACCTGAGGCCTATGCTTACAACAGGAATGCAGTAAGTACCCTGTCATGTGAAATTCATGAGACCCATAGC
Organism: Oncorhynchus keta; assembly: GCF_023373465.1. Classification (NCBI taxonomy): domain Eukaryota; kingdom Metazoa; phylum Chordata; class Actinopteri; order Salmoniformes; family Salmonidae; genus Oncorhynchus; species Oncorhynchus keta. The sequence goes on along the minus strand of NC_068438.1, from coordinate 11,994,032 downwards.
GTTGACCTTTTCCCTTGTTTCCAATTTCACTCACGTTTTGTTATTGAGCTTAAAGTGGCCTGCGTCCAATGCAAAGCATCCATGATCCATAACTGTGAATATGACTCTTGGGTGAGGTCTATTGACCAGATTTATATAACAATTCCTATTCGCATATTTACTGGTTGAACAGTAGGAGGAGTCATTTCCTGTATGTTTGAGACATATGTGGATAAATGCCAATGGGTTGCCAACTTTCCCATCAACAGTTTAAATGTTAACAGCTATCAAGCATCTGCTACTCGAAAGGCTCTTCAACTTGAAATATGATTTATTATTTAAAAAAGAAATTCTACCTTGTTTATGAGATTAGTTTGTTCATTTCCAGTCCACTTTACAATGAGGTCTTTTTAAATAGCGCAGGATTTCTGCATATTAATCCTATGTAGATGACAGTACTCAGACTGTCTCTGTGTCCATAGTTAAAAAAAACAAAATGTTTGCTTTGGATGTGACCTTCACTTGTCTCTGTGGGGACAGTGTCCAAAGGCTTACAGTTGAAGTTGGAAGTTTACATACACCTTAGCCAAATACATTTAAACTCCGTTTTTCACAATTCCTGACATTTAATCCTAGTAAAAAAGTCTTAGGGCAGTTAGAATCACCACTTTATTTAAGAATGTGAAATGTCAGAATAATTGTAGAGATAATTATTTATTTCTGATTTTATTTCTTTCAGCACATTCCCAGTGGGTCAGAAGTTTACATACACACAATTAGTATTTGGTAGCATTGCCTTTAAATTGTTTAACTTGGGTCAAATGTTTCGGGTGGCCTTCCACAAGCTTCCCACAATAAGTTGGGTGAATTTTGGCCCATTCCTGCTGACAGAGCTGGTGGAATGGAGTCAGGTTTGTAGGCCTCCTTGCTCGCATACACTTTTTCAGTTCTGCCCACAAATGTTCTATAGGTTTGAGGTCAGGGCTTTGTGATGGCCACTCCAATACCTTCACTTTGTTGTCCTTAAGCCATTTTGCCACAGCTTTGGAAGTATGCTTGGGGTCATTGTTCATTTGGAAGACCCATTTGCAACCAAGCTTTAACTTCCTGACTGATGTCTTGAGATGTTGCTTCAACATATCCACATCATTTTCCTATCTCATGAAGCCATCTATTTTGTGAAGTGCACCAGTCCCTCCTGCAGCAAAGCACCCCCACAACATGATGCTGTTTCACGGGTTGAGATGGTGTTCTTCGGCCTTGCAAGCCTCTCCCTTTTTCCTCCAAACATAAGGATGGTCATTATGGCCAAACAGTTCTATTTTTGTTTCATCAGACCAGAGGGCATTTCTCCAAAAAGTACGATCTTTGTCCCCATGTGCAGCTGCAAACTGTAGTCTGGCTTTTTTATGGCGGTTTTGGAGCACTGGCTTCTTCCTGGCTGAGCGGCCTTTCAGGTTATGTCGATATAGGACTCCTTTTACTGTGGATATAGATACTTTTGTACCTGTTTCATCCAGCATCTTCACAAGGTCCTGTGCTGTTTTTCTGGGATTGATTTTCACTTTTCGCACGAAAGTACGTTCATCTCTAGGAGACCGAACGCGTCTCCTTCCTGAGCAGTATGACGGCTGCGTGGTCCCATGGTGTTTATACTTGCGTACTATTGTTTGTACAGATGAACGTGGTACCTTCAGGCATTTGGAAATTGCTCCCAAGGATGAACCACACTTGTGGTGGTCTCCAATCTCTTTTCTGAGGTCTTGCCTGATTTCTTTTGATTTTCCAATGATGTCAAGCAAAGAGGCACTGAGTTTGAAGGTAGGTCTTGAAATACATCCACAGGTACACCTCCAATTGACTCAAATTATGTCAATTAGCCTAACGGAAGCTTCTAAAGCCATGACATCATTTTCTGGAATTGTCCAAGCTGTTTAATGGCACAGTTAACTTAGTGTATGTAATCTTCTGACCCACTGGAATTGTGATACAGTGAAATAACCTGTCTGTGAAAAATTGTTGGAAAATTACATGTGTCATGCACAAAGTAGATGTCCTAACTGACTTGCCAAAACTCTAGTCAGTTAACAAGACTTTTGTGGAGTGGTTGAAAAACGAGTTTTAATGACCAACTTAATTTTATGTAATCTTCTGACTTCAACTGTATCTACTTGCTCCAAGGCAGAAGAATTGTTATGTACTGTTGAAATGTGAATCACATGCAGACCTACAGTATGTTAAATGATACGTTTGCATTTCCCTGTGTGGGTTGGAATTCACATGGAAAATACAGTATTGGATCTTTGGGGGTGGCCCTGTTTTGAAATATAACACACATTATTTAAATCTTTTGTCTTTGAATTTTTTTATTTTTACATTGCACAATGTCTGCATTGGCGACGCTCATCACAATGAATACTATTACTACTACTACTGTAGGCTGTGTTGTTATTGCCATGTTTGCTAGCAGTTGATGGAAAGATCAACAGATTGTTGTTTGCTTGCCAATCCAGGAAGTGGTAAAGGACTATTTTACAAGTGCCACTTGTACATACACTTGTTATGGAAATGGTTAGAAAATCAGCTCCTCCTCAATTTCTACACATTATACAACGTGTGTGCATTGCTTGTTTCGTAGGCAGAACGGCTATTAAATGGTTGAGATGTTGATTAATTGCTTGGAATGCTTGTGGTTGTTATGTCTGTATGTTGCCAATGCCAGACTCTCAATGTCAATGAAAAGATAACAAGGAAAGAGAGAGAGAACTAGGACACTTACTGCTACAGCTATTCTTGAGTCGTCTTGTTGTCAGATGATGCCAGGCAAACAATGTCTCCCATGGAAAATGCATTAGATTGTGTAATTCCAATGAATAGCAGGCAGTGTACAGATGTTTTAATGTTGCCATCTGGGTACTGTATTAATACTGGGTCAACAATGTGGGCCTTTAGGGGTATCTTTGACATTGTGATTATATGCAATTGTAAAATGAGACATTTAGCATTATTCTGTTTTATTTTTGTTTTATTTATATGAACTACCTTTCTTCCAAATTATTAATCTTTTGACTATCACAGTGTATTTTGTTCCCAACTGGATTTCACTCAAAATTCTGTACAATTCCTCCTCCTGAATCTTTCTTCCTCATCTGACCATCTCACCCTCCCTGCCCTGCTGTCTCCCTCAGTGCTGTGCCCTGTGTTAGGCATAACAGTGAGCTCCCCTGCGGAGGTCCATTCTGTGAGAGGTGATGCCGTCACCCTGACTTGCACCTTCACCTCTACCAGCCGAGCCACCAGCCGTATGTCAGTGGACTGGTCCTACAGGCCTCAGAGCGGAGGCCCTCCGCAGGCGGTAAATACCCACCATAGAAAAAGAATCAGTATGTTGAGTTGATTGATAATAAAGTGCACATTGAATGAAGAATTACTGTGCTTTTACACCCTGGCATGGGTACACTTAATATGGCTGCCGCCGGCCCTCCCATCCCAATACATTGACTTGAATTGTGATGCCCGTTAGAGTAATTCTATTTCTATGGTACACTTAACCCCTGGACATATGACTCAGAAACCCCAGGCAGTTAGGGGCAGGAATCTTCTACATCTTGGTGATGTGGTAAATGTATGTTAAGTTGCGGTTAGGTCTCCGACACCAAAGCTCCCCTAGATCCAATTTCCTTGTCGATACTCTTAGCAGCGGACCGCATAAGTTTTTAATTCCATTTCGAGGGCCGATAATGTATATGCTATGTAGTTGTTGGCATATCATATCCTATAGGAGCACTCAGCGCTAATGTGCTGCAGCTCCCTTGATGAGGTGATAGGAGCTGTTGGTTTAGTCATTAAGATGTAGTAGTCAGGCCTACTGCTGTGTTAGTGTCAGCAGATAGTGTGGGCTGTTACGTCACCCGACACAAACTCTTCATCCTAGGTGTGTCGGCTGTATAAGCATAACATGGTTGTTGGTTTAAATTCCTTATTTACTCGAAAAAGTTTGTTTTGTGCAACTATAGATGGATAAGGAAACGTGGAACTTTTTGCCGCATAGCCCAACAGAGCTAGCCAACACAACAGAGCTAGCCAACACAACAGAGCTAGCCAACACAACAGAGCTAGCCAACACAACAGAGCTAGAGAGTGAATTTGTCTCTCATAGTACATTTATTTCCATCCAATTTAATTAGCAGATTCGGACACATTTATTGCCACAATCGTATATCAAAAGGCACTGTGAATAAGTATTTGAAAACTCAATCAGAAATATAATTTATTAGCCAATGCTTGAGAACTATGAATTGGTGGTGTGCTTCATCTCCCTGCATAATTATTAATATCTTGATGAGAATGAATTTCCAGGGTTGAAAAGGCAGCTCAAAATGTCCAACGATTAAATCACATATCCATAGCAACGGATAGCAAGGAAGGACTTGGATGGCTTGTGATTAAATTCCTCTGAATGACACTGAATGAACACCTCCAGTCAATCAATGTCCTGTATAAGACATGAGCATATCAATTCAATATCCATTTTGATGGCCATGATCCACCAGGTTTTTATTCGGTTCGTCACTACCGTTACGGTAACCACAAAGCTTTGAACCACAGACCCTAACATTTAAACCCCGAGAGACGGTTTCCCGGACCCAAATTAGTCCTGGATTTAAAATCATTCAATGATGATTCTACATTGAAAGTGAGTTTTAGTCCTGGACTAGCTTTAATCTGGGTCTGGCTCTGAATGTTTCAGAGATACTTGGCTAGTTGTAACCTGTCTGAGGTAGGCCTAAGTATCTGTCTGGGTTGACTGGGTGCAGTGATTGGATTTAGTGTGCTGTCAGTCTCAGCTCTATGGCTGTCTGAACTGAAGTGCCTCCTGGAGAGCCCAGCCCATACAGAGCTATAAAACAAATATAACTGCTAAGTACCATTGATTGTTAACAGCCCTGCCGTGTGTTGGTCTTTGTGTACATTTTCCTGTGCCGTTTATTCACTATGTGTAATTAGTTTTCTTCAATGTGTCTCTTTGACACTTCTTATTGTCTATTTTTCGGTGTGTTGCCGTCTGAGTAAAGCCCTATTTTAGCTTTTTGAAACCATTCCCAGCCTTCTACCCCTGCTACTTTTCGAAACACGGTAATGGTTAGTGTGATTGATGCTGTGTGTCTGTTGTCTGTGTCTTGTTAAGTGGCTCTGTTGTTGCCAAGGTCTGAGTAACACTGTACTAAACCTATGCCCAGAGTCATCCCAATCTCTCCTCTTCTCTTTGTTCCCCAGTTCTTCCACTTCTCCTCTCTGGTGTTCCCTCCGCGGGATGGCCAGTTTAATGGACGTGTGAAGTGGCTGGGTAGCCCGGCCCGGGGCGTGGCCTCCATCCAGCTCCTCAACACTTCCCTCAGCGACAACGGCACCTACACCTGCTCCGTCAGGAACCCCCCCGACGTCCACGGATTCCCCACCTCACAGACCGTCCTCACCGTGACACCAGAAGGTGAGGCAATTCCTCAGAGGAATGTATATTTAGGGCCAAATTCTAACTTGAGATGGGTGCATGTGAATCATGCACTGATGTTAATAGGACTTTTGAGAACATTTTCCAGTAAGAACATTTGTGTGCGTCTCAAGTCAGAATTTGTCCCGTAATTGAGAGGCAGGAGTTTAAGATTTGTTAGTAAAGGTGATTGTGGGTTTACCCTGTTGACCTGTTGACCTTAGGAATGATGACGTGTAGAACATGACTGTGTGGGAATTGTGGCACTGGGGAGATGTACTTCTCATTGGGCAGTAAAACCTACCTCATGTTCAATACTGGTATGGTCGGTCACATTTATTGATGCCTTTTTGAATACTTATAGATTTCAGTACGTGTGCGCTACACATTGTCACATTTTCCACAAAGCTAAAACAATCCATCTTTTAGAAGCTTTTGAGGACAGGATGCAGATTTATTTTACAGGTTTATTAAAGCAATTGCACACAAAGGCATGCTAAACTACGTTTTTAGTACGGCTGTGCTGAGGTCATACAACGCGGATCTCGTAACTAAAGAGATTAACAAATCTTTACCGTCTCCACTTACACTGAGTGTGTATGTGGTTATGATGAACCCTCTCCTCTCCACAGTGCTCACGGTTCACTTCTCAGATGTGGCAGTGCTTTTAGCCTTCATACTGCTTCCTTCCACCATCATCACGCTGGCTCTGCTGGGTCGCATGTGCTGCCCTCCGAGGGACAAGAGCCAGACCCAGGGTTACCACTCCCCTATTGAGGTCACACCTGGGTGAGTAAATGTACTCCTCAATCAGTGCACCAGTTCTTCATGGCCTCCTAGACATATGGACATATGTTCTTAAAGAAGTGATATGGTTTTGGTAAAGAGAGCCCCCATTCCTGACTTGCTGAGTGGACACTATGGCCTTTTCTCAATTAATCTTTCCTTGATTCCTTTTGTCCTCTCTCCTCACCTCCTTCTCAAAATGCATTGGAGAAGAGGGTCCAAGGGGAGGGACAATGGACCTTCTCCTCCAATACGATTGAATAGAAGCCGAGCAGAGATGACGCGAGGAATCAAGGAAAGATCAATTGAGAAACGGCCTTGAGCCGATATAGCAAATTGCTAATGCTGACTGTTTTGTGATTTGACCAATTTGAACTCTACCATCTTTTTGACAGAGAGGAGGAGCCTGGCTTCAAGCAGATCCACAGCAAGGAGAAAAACACGACATGCTGCCACATATATTTGCTGGTATGGCATGTTTCTTTTTGCTTATGAATTAGTTAGGGGCACATGTCTCCCCGATCAACTTCAAATCAAATTGTATTTCTCACATGCGCAGAATTCAACTGTTGTAGACCTTACAGTGAAATGCTTACTTACAAGCCCTTAACCAACAATGCAGTTTTATGAAAAAAAAGTGTTAAGTAAAAAATAACAGTAACATATATAATTTAAGAGCAGCAGTAAAATAACAATAGCGAAGCTATATACAGGGTGTACCGGTACAGAGTCAATGTGCGGGGGCAACAGTTTGTCAAGGTAATTGAGGTAATATGTGCATGTAGGTAGAGTTAAAGTGACTATGCATAGATAATAAACAGAGAGTAGCAGCAGTGTAAAAAAGGGGGTAATGCAAATAGTCTGGGTAGCCATTTGATTAGCTGTTCAGGAGTCTTATTACTAGGGGGTAGAAGCTGTTAAGTCTTTTGGACCTCGACTTTGCGCTCCGGTACCGCTTGCCATGAGGTAGCAGAGAGAACAGTCTATGATTAGGGTGGCTGGAGTCTTTGACAGACACCGCCTGGTATAGAGGTCTTGGATGGAAGGAAGCTTGGCCCCGGTGATGTACTGGGTCATACGCACTACCCTCTGTAGTGCCTGGCGGTCGGTGTCCGAGCACTTCCCATACTAAGCAGTGAAGCAACCAGTGTACTGTCAAAAGGTATAGCTGTAGAACCTTTTGAGGATCTGAGGACCCATGCCAAATCTTTTCAGTCTCCTGAGGGGGAATAGGCTTTGTCGTGCCCTCTTCACGACTGTCTTGGTGTGCTTGGACCATGATAGTTTGTTGGTGATGAGGACACCAAGGAACTTGAAGCTCTCAACCTGCTCCACGACAGCCCCGTTGATGAGAATGAGGGCGTGCTTAGTCCTCCTTTTCCTGTAATCCACAATCATCTCCTTTGTCTTGATCATGTTGAAGGATAGGTTGTTGTCCTGGCACCACATGGCCAGGTCTCTGACCTCCTCCCTATAGGATGTCTCATCGTTGTCGGTGATCAGGCCTACCACTGTTGTGTCATCGGCAAACTGAATGATGGTGATGGAGTTGTGCCTGGCCATGCAGTCATGAGTGAACAGGGAGTACAGGAGGGGACTGAGCATTCACCCTTGAGGGGCCCCCGTGTTGAGGATCAGCGTGGCGACTGTGTTGTTACCTACCCTTACCACCTGGGGGCGGCCCGTCAGGAAGTCCAGGATCCAGTTGCAGAGGGAGGTGTTTAGTCCCAGGGTCCTTAGCGTAGTGATGAGCACTATGGTGTTGAATGCATTCTCACATAGGTGTTCCTTTTGTCCAGGTGGGAAAGAGCAGTGTGGAGTGCAATAGAGATTGCATCATCGGTATGCAAATTGAAGTGAGTCTAGGGTTTCTGGGATAATGGTGTTGATGTGAGCCATGACCAGCCTTTCAAAGCACTTCGTGTTACAGACATTAGTGCTACTGGTCAGTAGTCATTTAGGCAGGTTACCTTTGTGTTCTTGGGCACAGGGACTATGGTGGCCTGCTTGAAACATGTTGCTATTATTGACTCAGTCAGGGACAGGTTGAAAATGTCAGTGAAGGCACTTGCCAGTTGGTCAACGTATGCTCAGAGTACACATCCTGGTAATCCGTCAGGTATTGCGGTCTTGTGAATGTTGACCTGTTTAAATGTCTTACTCACATTTGCTACGGAGAGCGTGGTCACACAGTCGTCCGGAACAGATGATGATCTCATGCATATTTCAGTGTTACTTTCCTCGAAGCAAGCATAGAAGTCATTTATCTCGTCGGGTAGGCTCATGTCACTGGGCAGCTCGCGGCAGGGCTTCCCTTTGTAGTCTGTAATAGTTTGCAAGCCCTGCCACATTCAACGAGCGTCAGAGCCAGTGTAGTACAATTCAATCTTAGTCCTGTATTGACACTTTGCCTGTTTGATGGTTTGTCGGAGGGCATAGTGGGAGTTCTTATAAGCATCTGGGTTAGAGTCCCGCTCCTTGAAATCGGCAGCTCTACCCTTTAGCTCAGTGCGGATGTTGCATGTAATCCATGGCTTCTGGTGGGGGTATGTACTAGAGGTCGACCGACCATGATTTTTCAACACCTATACCGATTATTGGAGGACCAAAAAAAAGCAGATACCTATTAACCGGCCGATTTGATAAAAAAAAATAAAACATTTATTTTAATAATGACAATTGCAACAATACTGAATGAACACTTGTTTTAACTAATATAATACATCAATAAAATAAATGTAGCCTCAAATAAATAATGAAACGACAAACAAACAAACAATAATGCTAAAACAAAGTGTTGGAGAAAAATGTACAAGTGCAATATGTGTCATGTAAGAAAGCTAACTTTTAAGTTCCTTGCTCAGAACATGAGAACATATGAAAGCTGGTGGTTCCTTTTAACATGAGTCTTCAATATTCCCAGGTAATACGGTTTAGGTTGTAGTTATTATAGGACTATTTCTCTCTATTCCATTTGTATTTCATTAACCTTTGACTATTGGATGTTCTTATAGGCACTTTACTATTGCCAGTGTAACAGTACAGCTTCCATCCCTCTCCTCGCCGCTACCTGGGCTCGAACCAGGAACACATCGACAACAGCCACCCTCGAAGCAGCGTTACCCATGCAGAGCAAGGGGAACAACTTATCTAAATCTTAGAGCGAGTGATGTTTGAAAAGCTATTAGCACGCACCCCGCTAACTAGCTAGCCATATCATATAGGTTACACCAGCCTACTTGGGAGTTGATATGCTTGAAGTCATAAACAGCGCAATGCTTGAAGAATTGCGAAGAGCTCCTGGCAAAACGCACGAAAGTGCTGTTTGAATGAATGCTTACGAGCCTGCTGGTGCCAACCATCGACCAGTCAGACTGCTCTATCAAATCATAGACTTAATTATAACATAATAACACACAGAAATACGAGCCTTAGGTCATTAATATGGTCGAATCCGGAAACAAAAGGTTTATTCTTTCAGGGAAATACGGAAGCGTTCTGTATTTTATCTAACGGATGCCATTCCTAAGTCTAAATATTGCTGTTACATTGCACAACCTTCAATGTTATGTAATAATTACGTAAAATTCTTTCAAATTAGTTCGCAATGAGCCAGGCGATCCAAACTGTTGCATATACCCTGACTCTGCGTGCAATGAACGCAAGAGAAGTGACACAATTTCACCTGACCTTTCTTTTAGCTAAATATGCAGGTTTCAAAATATATACTTCTGTGTATTGATTTTAAGAAAGGCATTGATGTTTATGGTTGGGTACACGTTGGAGCAACGACGGTCCTTTTTCGCGAATGCCCACTGCATCGATTATATGCAACGCAGGACACGCTAGATAAACTAGTAATATCATCAACCATGTGTAGTTAACTAGTGATTATGATTGATTGTTTTTTACAAGATAAGTTTAATGCTACCTAGCAACTTACCTTGGCTTCTTACTGCATTCGCGTAACAGCCAGGCTCCTCGTGAGGCAGGTGGGTAGAGCGTTGGACTAGTTAACCGTAAGGTTGCAAGATTGAATCCCTGAGCTGACAAGGTAAAAATATGTCGTTCTGCCCCTGAACAAGGCAGTTATCCCACCGTTCCTAGGCAGTCATTGAAAATAAGAATATGTTCTTAACGGACTTGCCTCGTTAAATAAAGTTGTAAAAAATATATATATATATATATATATATATATATATATATATATATATATATATATTGTTTTTAATCGGCTAAATCGGTGTCCAAAAATACAGATTTCTGATTGTTATGAAAACTTGAAATCTGCCCTAATTAATCGGCCATTCCGATTAATCGGTCAACGTGTAGTATGTACGTACAGTCACTGCGGGGACGACGTGATCGGTGCACTTATTGATGAAGCCAGTGACTGATGTGGTGTTCTCCTCAAAGCCATCGGAAGAATACCAGAACATACTCCAAGTCTGTGCTAGCAAAACAGTCCTGTAGTTTAGCATCTGCTTCATCTGACCACTTGTTTTTACTGACCGAGTCACTGATGCTTCCTGCTCCTGAATCAGGAGGATAGAATTATGGAAAAACATGGGGATGGTATTCTTCGGGTGATGGGAGGTGTTGGGTTTGCGCCAGACAGTTTTCCTTGATGGCCAAAAAGCTCAATTTTAGTCTCATCTGACCAGAGTACCTTCCATATGTTTGGGGAGCCTCCCACATGCCTTTTGGTGAACCCCAAACGTGTTTGCTTATTTTTTTCTTGAAGCAGTGGCTTTTTTTCTGGCCACTCTTCTGTAAAGCCCAGTTCTGTGGAGTGTATGGCTTAAAGGGGTCCTATGGACAGATACTCCAATCTCTGCTGTGGAGCTTTGCAGCTCCTTCAGGGTTATCTTTGGTCTCTTTGTTGCCTCTGATTAATGCCCTCCTTGCCTGGTCTGTGAGTTTTGGTGGGCGGCCCTCTCTTGGCAGGTTTGTTGTGGTGCCATATTCTTTCCATTTTCTAATAATGGACTTAATTGTGCTCCGTGGGATGTTAAAAGTTTCAGATATTTTTTTATAACCCAACCCTGATCTGTACTTCTCCACAACTTTGTCTCTGACCTGTTTGGCAAGGTCATTGGTTTTCATGGTGCTGCTTGCTTGGTGATGCCCCTTGCTTCGTGGTGTTGCAGACTCTGGGGCCTTTCAGAACAGGTGTATATATACTGAGATGATGTGACACTTCGATTGCATACATGTGGACTTTATTTAACTAATTATGTGACTTCTGAAGGTAATTGGTTGCACCAGATCTTTTTTAGGGGCATCATAGCAAAGGGGTGAATACATATGCACAAACCACTTTTCCATTTGTTTTTCCCCCCTTCATTTCCCTTCACCAATTTGGACTATTTTGTGTAGTCCATTACATGAAATCCAAATAAAAATCTGTTTAAATTACAGGTTGTAATGCAACAAAGCGCAGTACGTGCTCGTAGTTCATCTATTTTATTATCCAGTGATTGTACGTTGGGTAATAGGATCGATGGTAAAAGCAGATTACTCGCCCTTGGATCCTTAGAAGGCACCCAGACCTACGTCCCCGATATCTCAGTCTCTTTCTCCTGCGAATAATGGGGATGAGGGCCTTGTCTGGAGTAAATTCTTTGCGTCCGACTCGTTACAGAAAAAAAAGTATTCTTCCAGTACGGGGTGAGTAATCGCTCTCCTCATATCTAGAAGCTAATTTAGGTCATAGGAGACGGTGGCAGAAACATTATGTACAAAATAAGTTACAAATAATGCACAAAAAAACACACAATACCACAATTGGTTAGGGGACCGTAAAACGGCAGCCATCTCCTCCTGCGCCATTATAACATACTCTAAATGTAGTTTATGTCTGACAATTTGAGATGTCGCTGAAATATGTATCTGTTATCCCACTTCCTGTCTCTAGGATTCCGACTATGAGGATTACTACGTCCACAAAGAGAGGCCTCCGGCTCAGGGAGAGACCATGGCCGAGTCTCAGTTCTAGAGATCCCTGGTGGCGGTGGTCTGTAAGAACAGCGGCCCCCTCCATTCCTTGCCAATGGGAGGGGTTGAACAGAATTCTCCCTTACACTGTTAAAAATGGCAAGATTCCTGGACTTGGCTCTGTGGAAGGGGCAGTCTCTCACACACACCTCCCTTCTATCATGGCTTGTCCACAGCTGATTCCGCTGGTGGGATAAATGTGAGTCCTGTGCCAGACACACACACACACATATGTTTAGCACTATACTCTAAACATTTCTGGATGGATTTTCTTATTTTGAAGGAGATGCATATATTATTAAGTTATTGTCTGCTTTATAACTTTGGACATTTTGAATAATTGTTTTTGTACAGCTATTATGAGTTTTTTTGAACTATCGGTCTTCTTGGAATCTATTGCTAGAATTGTAGACAATCTTTACCTGTGGCTACATCTGCTTCATTGAGTCCAATTCATATTATTTTAAACTTGTCTTTAGAGTTAGTGTCACATATGAACCCATTCATATGACTACACTCAGGAGTGGACATTCTGAGGTTGAATGAATTTACAGGATTTGATTTACATGTTAGAATTTGGATGTACAGTGTAGTGAATGCATGTATGTGCAAAATGTATTATTCTACTTAATAAAATACATAAATGTTATTGTCTGTTGGTTAAATGGTTAGTCCATATACCATGTAAATTGAACTACAGCACATTTTCAATAATGTCGGTCTTTGAACCTAATCTGACTTAAAAACGTGCACCCATGTTGTTTGAAATCCCCATCCATGTTGCTGGTGTGAACTACACTGAACATAAATATAAACGCAACAGTTACAGTGTTGGTCCCATGTTTAATGAGCTGAAATAAACGATCCCAGAAGTGTTCCATATGCACAAAAAGCTTATTTCTCAGAAATGTTGTGCCCAAATTTGTTTACATCCCTGTTAGTAAGCATTTCTGCTTTGCCAAGATAATCCATCCACCTGACAGGTGTGGCATATCAAGAAGCTGATTAAACAGCATGATCATGACACTGGTCCACCTCGTGCTGGGGACAATAAAAGGCCTGGCTGCCAAGTTGGTGGGCCTATGCCCTCCAAGGCCCACCCATGGATGCACCCCTGCCTAGTCATGAGAAATCCAAAGATTAAGGCCAAGTGAATCTATTTAAATTCAGTAAAATCTTTGAAATTGTTTCACGTTGCGTTTATATTTTTGTTAAGTATAATAACCAATAGCATTTCAATAAATAGCTTGTCAGATTAATTTTCTCAGTCCAATTGAATTAGTAATTTCCTCCTAAATTATATTAATTATGAACTACCGTGGCAACACATTTGTGTTAGATTCAGTGATTCCATTTACATCTAGATGGACCACTGGGTTTATGCTATTGAGTGTAACTGTAACATTACAGTTTGAACATCTTGAAGAACAATCTGGCCTTATGATCTCCACCCGGCACAGCCAGAAGAGGACTGGCCACCCCTCAGAGCCTGGTTCCTCTCAAGGTTTCTTCCTAGGTTCCTGACTTTCTATGGAGTTTTTCGTAGCCCCTATGCTTCTCCATCTGCATTGATTGCTGTTTGGGGTTTTAGGCTGGGTTTTTGTGTAAGCACTTTGTGATATCTGCTGATGTAAAAAGGGCCTTATAAATACATTTGATTGCTTCAGTCCAAATAATAATAATAGATTGGAGTGGCTGGCTGGCTGGCATGCAGGCCAAAGTGGTGGATGGACATTCAGTAGAATATTGTAATGATTTCCCTGTGAGGAGGGGATGTGGTATAATCCTGAAGCACATGTGAGGACAGAGTAGAGCCCCCTGGATCCTGTCTTCGTGTGTCTGGAATCTGCTCCCCCCCTCTCTCTCTGGTCAAAGAGGGTGTGGGGGCTTCATCACAGCATGCGTTGTGCCTCTGTCATCGCAACAGATTCTGCGCAAATTTGGGCTGAGAGGAGGGAATGGAGCCTGGCTGCTGCCACACCCGGCCTTCCTCCTCTCCTCTATGGCCACAGCACTGTGAGAGCTGGTACTGTTTCCATGTGAACAGAGCACTGAAGAGAAATTGACATGTGTAAGCATTAGCACTCTGTTTCACACATCCTCATTGGCAGCAACATGCAGGTGTCTCTGCCAGAACAGGGAATTGGCATTGGTAATTTAGACTGGAGCTTGGTTTATTTATTGATCCTTACTAACAGCACTGACTGAGTGGGATTTAAGCAGGAAAATCTCCTCTTTAATATTAAAGCTATTCAACAGGACCACGGTCCCAGTGTAAGGAGGGACTCAAAAAAGGGAGAAAAAGCCAAAGAATGGGAATTGTCTGTTGACAGATTGTATGTATTCAATCATTCATACTTGGAGCCGTGTATAGGGTGGGGTTGTAGCTCTCGCTAGTGCAAAGCTGCATGCCGGTCGCCTGTGGAGGAGAGGGGGGGAGCTAGAAGAGGGGGATAGGTTCATCACAGAGCGAGAAGGAGGGGGTGTCAGCATGAAGAGAGGGAGGGGAAGGAGGGGTTTTAAAGGGTGGGCTTGTAGTCATTGTTAGCCAGCAAGTCAGAGAGAGGCGCGAGCAGGCAGACAGTGAGTGTGTGTGCAAATTGTGATGAGTAAAAGCATTAGGCGACTCAGCTGTTGATACAGCCAGTGAGCGTGTGCAAGAGCGCGAGAGCGAGGGAGTGAGAGAGAAGTGTAAGGCAAAAAGGAAGGAAAGTAGGGAAAAGAGAGAAAGGATATTACAAGTATGCTGTGCTGCATAAGAAGAACAAAACCGGTAACTGCTTTCTTTACAGATTCTCTCATTCATATCTGTCAGTTTCAAAATGTGTCTAAATTGTTCAACGTTTGGACTAACTACTTCAGTAACTGAATTGAGGATATGCTTATCTCATTGTCTTGTCTTCTTGGCTCACTGGGACTTCAGTGATGTCTCAGATGAAAAACGGACACGCCTTGTTAATGTAATTATGTTTGAATGAGTGTAGTAGCCACAATGCTTCCACACCTCATGCTGTAAAAGCAGTAAGATAAGCCTGTAACTTGATGCTGAGGACTTTTATACTATTATCGATCCACTACTTTAAACACTGAGAGATGTATTGATAGACACTTGATGCACCTGTTTGCTGTCTTCTGTGATTGCCTTGACTTCTTTGTACTGTAATCAGGGGATACATGAAGACTGGGGATACTTCCTCCATTGAGCACAATACTGTCTTAATTACCTTAAGGCTGCTCTTAATTGATGTACTACTAAAAAATCCTATTTTCGGTGTTATCTCTAAGAAACAAGAGGACAGAGAAGCATGTTTTGCAGAGGAAAAAGGGTGGGGTAAGGCTCCACTGACTAAGACTCAACTCCTCTGGCCACGGTGTCTCCAGGGATTTCAGTAGGAAATTAGGATTTTAAAGGGATTAGCATGGTTCGGGGGTTAAAAGTGTATATTGTCAATTAGGTCTACACATGTTTATGGGTGCATAGTTGTGAGAAAAACAGATGAATACATAGCAGAGAATAGTTTCTCAGAAAAGGAAGGTGGTTGCGATTCTACGGGTGGGTCTTGGAGTTGTACAGTATGACATAGTACCTTGATGTAAGTAGCTACCAGAAGGTATTTTTTTGTTAGCGCAGAGCTATCTATCTGCAGAAGCTATCTAGAGTGATCAGGATTTTATCGGCTTCATAAAGCACTGGATTCCATCAACACCTGATTGCTGCTTAAATGTCAGCATGTATGAGTCATTTTAGCTCAGCCAGGCTGCACATTGCACTGAAGTGGGTGAGGCATCCCTCTCTCTCTCTCACGCAGCTTTAATACTGCATTAAACCCTATCTCCACACAATGCTATTATCTGAATTGTAACCTACTCTCACCACAGGGATAACCGCCTCCCATGCAGCATCCAGCCCTTAGACTCTGTTTTAGAGGACTGGCTAATGAATGAATGAAGTCTCTGGATTTAGACAGGATATAAATGGTGCAACAAGAGAGATTGCTCTCAGATAGATGTTAAAAGCACAGAGAGCTACACACCCATACAGCATTAGCAGCAACCTAGGTTTTTCAACAGAGCCACCAGCGCACACTGTAGACCAGCCGTGATTGTGGAGCCTTTGTTCAAACGAGAGAGAGCAGCCTATTTAATTAAATGAGGGTGGCTATTATGGCTGAATATTATCTGGTTGCGAACATCATTCTTGGGGCTATCGATGGTCAACACCGCTCATTAATTCACCGTCCTGGGAATAAGGCGTGTGTCGGAGAGGCATGGGGCTGTGCGGGTAGGTTGAATGTATTCTCCTCCACCTGAACCCCCCCCCTCTCTCCTGCAAGAGGAGGGAGAGGAGAAGAGACAGCTGGATGAAAGGGTGTGGTGCTGTGTGAGTGGGTAGTAGCAGCTCAGGGAGAATGGGGGAGATTCAGTTGCATTCCCATCCACTAGAAAACCAGACATATCAAGATGAGATTTATTCAAGGGTATACATTTACTGGACATATTGCGACAGACACCATATATTTCTTGGCAGACTTCTCCCTCTCCCTGTCTGGTTTCAGTGGTCATGTGTAAGTTACACTGTGAGAGCCAAGCTATATTTTTATCACACACACTGATTCAATTCAAACACACATACAGATCATTAGCGTTGGTTTCCTGAGATAAGGGCTGTCTTTGCGTCAGCATGCTGCATTCACCTATGCAGAGGAGCTAGGGAGCGTCTGCGTGAGCGAATAATAATTAAAAGAGGATACACATACCGGCTGTGTGCATATTGTGCAAGTAGCAGTCTCATTCCCCCCCTGTGACAAAGTCCCTAATGGTTTCCAAACTGAGAAAGAGGTCTGACGTGGGGGGGGGGGGGGGGGGGGTGGTGGTGGTGGCTGGCTACCGTTGAAAGATCCATCCATAAACCCACTGTGGGGTGTGGTTCACACAGGGTTGCCCACCCAAGGACAGTGGCTGGGGCCCGAGATGTACAGTTGTCTTTCAGATACCCAAGCCTGGCTTTCATTGGTGGTGTATCATCTACAGGCAATCGGCTATCTAAAAGGGCAAATGCAACTAGTGTTCCTGAGAGACAGTTTTGAGAGATGCTCATTTGATGAGTGGAAAGATCATGCACTGAGTGACATTAAGGAATCCGGTTGTTGTTTGAATACAGTTGTCTGAAGCCGTCTCAGGAGTCCAGGTGTCAATTGACATGCCGATGCTTTTTAACATCGATTGATTATTCAATTATTTTTAGATCTTCAATGATTGAGGTTTAAAAGGGATATACTGTAGGTTTGTCGGAAAATACCATTGGCACTGTCTATATTGAACTCTCCCCAGACATCTGATTGGAAGACATTTCCTAATGTCAGATTAAATCAGTTTGATAAGGCTCTCAAAATGATGTTCTATATTGTTGTAGGTACATTGGTTAACGTCAGACATTAACATGTAAATATATTGCTTTGGACATTCTACCATTCATATGTCTGGGAAGCCATCTTATAACATGGCTAGTAGACTATACAAATGGATTGTTTGGTGGGTTGAACGGACAATGTAAATAGGTTG
Organism: Oncorhynchus keta; assembly: GCF_023373465.1. Classification (NCBI taxonomy): domain Eukaryota; kingdom Metazoa; phylum Chordata; class Actinopteri; order Salmoniformes; family Salmonidae; genus Oncorhynchus; species Oncorhynchus keta. The sequence continues at coordinate 11,976,217 of NC_068438.1, read as the reverse complement.
ATTGTGTTAAAATCAGTGTAATGAGTTCTATTCTCCTCTTTGAAAAATCATAACTGGTCTCAATACGTTTATCTGAACGAACAAACAAAAAACCCACCTATTATCCCCAAATGGACAATGAAATATCTTCCCTTAATACCAAAATGATGTAATTTCTCATATTCCCAAAACAGTTTAGCAGATGCTCTTATCCAGAGCGACATACATTAGTGAGTGCATACGTTTTCCTTGCTGGTCCTCTGTGGGAATTGAACCCACAACCCTGGTGTTGCAAGCACCATGCTCTACCAAATGAGCCACCTGGGCCCCACATTTTTTGGGGGGGCATCTTAGATTGTTCTGTGAATTCAAAATTGTTCGCCATTTTTAGGAGATGCTCTTATTCAGAGCAACTAGGGTCAAGTGGCTTGTTCAAGGGCACATCGACAGATTGTTAACCTAGTCAGCTCAGGGATTCAAATCAGCGACCTTTTGGTTACTGGCCCAACGATCTTAACCTCTATGCTACCTGCCGCCCTTCTCAATCGCCATAAGTCATTCTATTTGAGCAAGTGCTTAGACCAAAATTTGGCATGAGATCATACATATTTGGCATGAGATCATACATATTAAAGATACCATTACGGCTGTGAGGGTGTGCCTACTCTAACAGTCTATCAAATCTCACTGTTCCATTAGCACATCACTTCACTAAATTATTCCAAACTAATACATAGTCATGGCTTTAAAAACATTATATATTTATTGGTAGCAGGTGATTAAGACATCTTTCTCCTCCTAAACGTGCCACACACGCACACACACACACACACACACACACACACACGCACAAACACACGCACGCACACACACATGCACTCACACGCACACACACCCTGAACAAACGCCCTGACCGATGGAACAGCCAGGTCCTCCCTGCTACTCTGATTAGTAACCTGATTTATGGTTTCCTATTGGCTGCTTCCCCAGGGGGTCAGGTGTAATGTGAATCATAGTGACATATTGTCTTTCATAGCCTAAACCAGTAGTTTTCACCCTTTTTTGGTTACCATACCACCAACAGAATTTTGCTTTGCCCAGAGTGCACCTGAAGTACCCACTCATGTGCATTTTAACAGTAGGCCTATTGTCTCATGAGTCTTCTCAAGTACCCTCTGTGGAAAGGCCAAGTACGACCACGGGTCCTAGTACCCCTGGTTGGGAACCACTGGTCTAAAACAGCAGACAGGGCACTGAGTGAAGAGTTACATGTAGCACTCTGGTTGTCAAGGTAACGTTTGATTGTTCAGGGGGAGGATGGCTGTGCATCTTGACGAGGTAGCAACCAAAGATGGACCCACAAAGCAGCTTTCAGGGATCTAGTACTTAAACAATGCTGTACGCCATTTCTGATGTTATTATGACTATGTTATTGATGATAGTAGTGATAGTAACCGAGTACAGTGTCTAAAAACATAGCAAAACAAATACTAATTGGAAATGAGATGAATCGTCAAGATGTGACTGCTCCACATGCAGCACTCTTTGGCTTGTTATGCAATGAGACCAAAAATGTAGCGTATTAGTAACAAGAAGCAGGAATCCCTCGGGAAAACGTCACATTGGGAACATCGTGAAAGACAAAGCATGTAACACTCTTAGCTACATCATAGATTTAGAATCGCAGTCTTTTTGATTTGGTTTAGTCCACACTGCCTGTTATGTTTCCTTTACATTGGTTCACACTATTCTTTTCAGATGTACGTAGTTTGTCTGTGCGAGATAAATGCATAATTCAAATCAATACAATCTGTTTATTTATTTATTCATTTTGAATGCATTGATAATTTTTGTTTGCTTTGTCAATTTCAACGTCATTGTTTATTTTTTTTCTCCCTTATTTCACTTCATTTCTTTTTCATTAGATTTATAAGAATCATAACACAGCCCTCTATTTGATGGACCACTCCAACTATGGATCCAGATATCAAAGGTAACATCTTGACGCTCTGTACAGGCTCCAACACCTATCCCACCTATCCCACTCCCATTCCTCATCCCACTCCCATTCCTCATCTCTTCCTAAATTCTGCTCCAGCCATGGCCACCAACTTCTTACACCCAAACCTGAACAACCGTACTCAGATCCACATCCCAATCTCACCGCCTGCTCGGACTGTACCTCCTTCTGCCTTGAACAATCCACCTTTTATTCATTTCCCTTGATTCTGCATATAATCTAGTATCTAATGTGGGTGGGTGGGTATGTTGGTGGGATGTGTTGTTGGAGATGCCTTTTGGAAGTGTTCTTCTTCAGAACCATTGGGATTGTATGTGAATGACATCCAATGGGCGTTCACCACGGTGGAATGCGACCTGTTCATCTGCCACAATAAGAGACGCTATTGGTTGGATGTTGATAGAAAAGGGCTTCATATAACAGTTACTGTCACTCACTATTTGGCAGGCCCGTTGAGTATGGGCCTCTGATACCACTTCATTGGAGACCTTTCACATTTAGCCATGAGGATGGGATGGAGCAGCTTTCTAAGAGCTTGGTAGGTCACCAGAAGGGTACCTGTTTGTTTCTTTGAAGCGGCAATTGAAATTCTTGTTGGTTAGATAACAATAATATTGCTTCATTTTAGGGCAGACACAAAATGTCAATAGTAAGCCCTTGGTGGTTTGTTGTCCTCTAATATGCTCATGACTTCTTGACATCCTGTCTCTTTCCCAAGGTCGAGAAGAATGAAGAGGCTGACCAGGAAATCAAGCAGGATGAGAAGAAACCAGAGGACAAAGCCCACAAGGCGGCCACCAAAATCCAGGCCAGCTTCCGTGGACACATACTCCGGAAAAAAATGAAAGATGGAGAGGAGGATGAGGAGGCCAGTCCAGCTGTCCCAGAGGAGGAGGCGAAGGAGGTGGCAGATGGAGAAGAGGAGAAGGAGGACGTCCCCACTGCGGCTGAGCAGGCTGCCGAGGAAAAAGCCCCCCCTGGGAATAAAGAGGAGGAGACGAGCCAAGCCAAAAGCCCCATCTCAGAAAAGGCAGCAAACTCTCCTGCCCCTGTCGCCACCTCTCCCGTAGCCGCAGCAGCAGCTTCTCCCACCGCGGCGCCTTCAGAGCCTTCCAAAGAGGAGGCCAAGGCGGAGCCCGGCGACACCAAGGAGAAGCCCAAAGAGGTGGACAGCAATGAGGTTCCGGTTTCTGCCCAAAACCCCTCTACTGATTGTGCTGAAAAGAGCGTGGAGGGTGGTGCTGCCCAGGAGGAGTCCAAACAAGCCGACGTGCCTGCTGCTCCTGTCAGTGAGACGGCTGATAAGGAGGAGCCTCACCAAACACAAGACAACAAAGGTAGGCCTTATTGTAACCCAGCCTCTGAGATGCCCATCCATGTAGATGAGCTTAGAAATAGGCTACAAACATAACACAAACAAAATAGGCTACAAAATAGCTTGTATAATACATTTATTACTATGGATACAATTGTCTGTGAGTCAAATTTACAAAATGACATAATGTCAAGCTGTTACTCATAATCTTTTTACATGATCTTTGATTGGTTGAGTATGAGAGAAAAGGGCAAAGGCTCAGTAGGTTATCTTGTTCCAGTCCTCAAACTCCCAGACTGTATGATGTAGCCTACCTAATGGAATATGTGCAGAATCCTCTACAGGAGGATCAGTGTCTTTGTCCTAAGCGGCACCCTATTCCCTACATAGTGCACTACCCTATTCCCTACATAGTGCACTACCCTATGGGCCCTGGTTAAAATTAGTGCACTTTACAGGGTACAAGGTGCCATTTGGGACAGAAGTTTAGACAGGACTGGGATTAACTAGGTCATAGGGGCTGCACTGTCTGCAGGTTGTCATAGTTACACATACTTGGCTACTGGTGTAGACCCGGGATACCTGGCCATGGTTTTCAGACTTACCGAATGATAAATTACTCAAGCTGGTCAATTAAGACAGAAACCAGCAGACCGTGAAGACATGCATGACCTGGAATGGCTAACCATCAAATGAAGCACTAGTTTAAGTCATATTGATGCGGCAGGGTAGCCGCAATAGGGTGGTTAGAGGGTTGGACTTGTAACCGGAAGGTTGCAAGTTCAGACCCCCGAGCTGACAAGGTACAAATCTGCCGTTCTGCCCCTGAACAGGCAGTTAACCCACTGTTCCCAGGCCGTCATGGAAAATAAGTTGTTCTTAACTGACTTGCCTAGTTAAATATATATATTTAGGTCATAAAGTCCAATATAAAGGATATAGTACAAATGGAATTCAGTATTTTAGTGGAGGTGGTCCTTCGAGCTTCAGAAAACAAAGAAAAGGAGGGGTGCTCAACAATAAGGACAAAAACTACGTATTTTAATATTCAATATGTAGCAGTGGAGGTGTTTATATGATCTGTCCGGTATATTCAGGGTCTATACACAATGAAACACAAGACAGTGTTGTTGGAAGACCTTTCACAGGAATATTATTGATGGAGACTTTTATGAGTTAATGAATGACTGAAATCAACTTTACTGATCCCCAGAGAGAGAAATCGGGATAAATAATAAATGAGCTCATCTTCTAGGATGGGTTGAAATGTCAATATTTTCACAGTGATTGCGTGGTTACCACTCCCTTACCTGAAACCTGCCCATTGATTGCCCGTAGAATGCCAAGTGCTGTGTGAGTCATCTATCATGAGTCACATACACGCAAGTCTAGCGCCATCTCTGATTCCCAGTGGATGACTCGCAAAGATGATGTCATGCTGATGATTATAGTCAATGCAGTCATGATGACATCATTACCTCCAGGAAATGAGGAAAATAGCTTTGATAGGAAAGGACATCTACATGTCATACAACCAACTCATAGGGAAAATATGCCTTAACCCTGTGAGACCCAATGTTGCAAAAATACATTTCCTAAATTGCATCCTGTACAGGTCCTAAACAAAGCAATTGCACTACAAACTGCATCTCCTTAGACCCAGATGTACTGTATCTCTTAGAAGTATTTGTTGTGTTTCGGTATGGTTATTGTGGCGTCAGTAGCCTCTGAAATATTAGAAAATGGTCCACTCGTCTGAGACCACACTGGTCCCCTACACAAGCAAATGTTGTAGGCCATCCATGCAAGTACACGACTGGAAATATTTTTCCTTTCTTCTCTAAGATGTAGTGATTATGTAGAAACAAATATATCAAGAAAAAAACTTTTTGAGCTAGAGGTAGAGGAGATTTCTTTAGATTTAGTCTTGGACTTGAGAATCCCATCTAGCAGGTTCTGAGAGGAATGAACTGTTGCTACTCTCTCTCTTTCTCTCTCTTTCCCTCTACTCTTTCCCCCTCCTCTTTCTTTCTTTCTTTCTTTCTTTCTTTCTTTCTTTCTTTCTTTCTTTCTTTCTTTCTTTCTTTCTTTCTTTCTTTCTTTCTTTCTTTCTTTCTTTCTTTCTTTCTTTCTTTCTTTCTTTCTTTCTTTCTTTCTTTCTTTCTTTCTTCCTTTCTTCCTTCCATCCTTCCCACCTTATTTCTTCTTTCAGATGGTGCCGAAGAATCCCAACCAGCTGAGGCTCCAGCAGAGGCAGTCCAGGAGGAGTCCAAGGAGGACCAAGCGAAAGTTTAACATAGAGAAAAAAATACTATGATTACAAATGAATTTAAAGGGTGACTCTTCTCCTTCTGAATGTGAAGGCAGTCCGTTTTTATTTGTTTGTCATTTTTTGTGTGGCAATGATTTTCTTACGTTGGGAGAGTTTCCAACATGCGTTTTTTGGTTCAAAGCTATAAGTGGTATGATTTGGGTATGTTCTGTATCTTACATTATTGATTCGATGGTTGGACCTATCCACATTTTGAACTGAGTTTCAAAACCCTACAAAGCAGGACAGGACATTTTCATATTCTGCTTGAGTTGATCAAGGTTGGTTTACGTTCTTTGAGTAACAACAGGTCCTTCTCCTTCCGCACTTATAAAACTAACAAGTCTGACATGATTTTCAGGACTTTACGGAAAACTATGAGTACTATGACATGTTGTTGACCCCACAACTAAAATCCCCCTTCCAAATGACATGATTAGCATGAACCATCTAACAACTTGCATGGGAACTCTTCTGCTAAGAGGAACTTTTCGCAGTCACAATACAAAAGAAAATGTGGCTTCTTTTTGATGTCCTTGGTGTTGTTATGACAGTTTGATATGAATTGGAATTACTCTTGCACTGATGTTAAAAAGAAAACCAAACAAACAAAACTAAAAAACGTTTCCTATGTTCCAGTGAGTGCAATGTCCAGTTTGAATCTAACGAGTTAAATTGTGAGAAAAAAAAAATGATTTCAATGTCTGTTTTCAAAATAAAGCAATGTGCCAATTACCATCACAAAGTTGTGGAATATATTTCACCTGCCAAACAAAATATTTGCTAATGAAGCCACTTTCACATAAAGACTGAATTGGAGTATTATTATTAATGAGATCTAGAGACATCTAGTGGAGTGTAGTGGCACCTGCAGTTTAGGGCTTGGTGCACGATTCAAATTCGTATTGCTCAGCACGATAGCGCGATTGAAATGTAAAGGTCATTTCTGATTGAGTCGACCAATGGAGCGTTTACTGTGAATGCAGTCCACTAACTCTGGAACAATGGCTTTACATTTATGTTGTGCTGTATGGCAGCTCTTCAGCACTACATATTGAATTCATGGCATGAAACGATACCCAGCTATTAGATTATTAGTAACAAATGCTATACTTTTGGGTCTTGACTCAATCTGAGGTTCAGCGCTATAGCGCACTTGAAATGTAAAGGTTATTACCGATTAGAGCCGACATATGGAGTGTTTACAGTGAATGTAGTCTCCGCTAACGCAGGAACATTGCCTTTAAATATCAATCAAACTACAACGCAGATCTTCAGCACTACGGATTGAATCGAGCACCATTGACCTGACATTAAAAACATCATGGTGGTTAGCTCACTTTTTTAAAAAAATGTTAAAGCTAGATAGGTTATAGATACACCCATTTCTTTAATACTCCCAGTATTTGGCACAAACAATTCCAGTTGGTCAGGTCTGTGTTGAAGGATCAGCTAGGGTTTCATAATCACCAGAAAGATTTTTCATGAAGGATAGACTGGTAACCTACATGTGTTGTCCAGGGTTGGGGTCAATTCCACAAATTCAATTCGAATTCAATTCTCTCTCCCTGTAAATTCCCACATAGTTTCATTCAAATTCTAGGTCAGTCTTTGAATTCAGAGATAATTAAATTCCTCTGAGTTCCAATGTTAGATAAATTCCCCAAATTCCTCAGGCGTTCAGGCTTATTAGATCACTGTTCAGGCTTATTATATCACTGTTCAGGCTTATTATATCACTGTTCAGGCAGCCTAGCTCTGCTGGAATACAGGTTGAAATTATTCAAAACAAATCTTACAGCTAATTTCTTATATACAAACAATGGAATTCTAATTCAATTCCAAAATTTGAAGATTTTCCTAATCAGAATTGAATTCAACATAAATTCTCCACTTCATGAGTGAATTCAAGAATTGAATTGGATTTTCAAATTCAATTGCAATTGACCCCAACCTAGCACTACATTTCAAAAGCTACCGTAATTACACCCACCCCTTCCTGAGTCATCTGATGCCAGAGCATGTCTTTTCCTTTAGTCTTTATCTCAATGGGGCCTACTGGTTTAAAGGTTAGATAAAAACGCTACAAGGCTCATTAATTGACACCATCCATTTCAGGAGTTCATCGGTGTCCATAACAATGGCCCTTTCCTTCTATAAAGCCTATCATTTGAGTCAGACAATGCAAATGCCTGTACCTACTGGCAAGAGTTCTCCTCCCAGGGATCACACTGTTCAGATAGATTTGTCAGTGTCAATTTCCAATGTCCAGAGTTAACTGGCTAGAAAGTGTCATAGAAACCCATCTCCTTGTCCAAAACAGATGATCATTTGTCAAGCACTCCAGAAATATATAGTATAGGACACAAATCTCCCAATGAGAATTAACAATACGTATATTCTTTTATTTGCATGTTACATGGTGATAAACACAATTGTACCAGGAAGATACTGTGTCTCAAGCGTTCTCCAAAAAGATTTACTCGTCGACATCTCAATCCACATTCAAATACAGAACACTGAATTCAAACAACTTGATTTTGCGTCAAAACATTTTCTTGTTTACCTTTACATACCATTTTTAGAAATCAATCGCAATAAATCACGTTACCATTAATCAAAGCAAATAGAAAACAGGGACGTTGCTGTGTGATGATTGTATAATTGTCTAGGAATTCCATTCTTGTGACAAAGGGAAGTACAAATGTGACATTCCTCTGTGTCCTACAGTGGAGTATTATCAACAAAGTGAACTTAGGGATAGACTCAGCTTAAATATATTCTAAAAACAGTTTATATACAGGTGAGGTAAATCATAAGATGGTGGGTTACACATGTAACCATAGCTTGGTGGGATGGATAAACATGTGGCCAATGTAAATGACTGCAAATTCATGCCGCATGTACCTCTTTCAATGGCTTAAAACAAGCCAAAGGAACTCAACAGTGTGTGCAGACACACAAGCCAATTTTATACAGCGATGGGATGCAATGTTTATTATTAGAAAGAATCTAGGTAGACATATCAGTCCCCTTCAGTTCCCCAGGTGTCAGTCATAAGGGATCAGGGGCTGTATTCATAGGCAGGGTATAGCGCAGTCAGGTGAGACCCCTCATCTTGGGAAAGACTTCAGCTCAACATCTGATGGCTCACTGGCTGAGGAGACTGTCAATCACTGCAAGACCGCCCACTGCTTTCCCCCAGTGCTTTAGCTTTGACAGGTAGACACATACAGTACGGTGCTATAGTCCACATTGCCTTCCCATTCAGACATGTAAAAACACTTCCCATGAAATTATAATACATACCCCTTTATTGGAGAGTTAATAAACTATTGTCCAGAGGCAGGATGTACAGTAGGCCTAGCGTCCATTGTTTTATGGGTAATTGAAAATACAGAGATGACACACAAGATAGATTTTCAGTATAGCACTAAGGCTAACATACAGCAAGTCTGTTTTCTAGCAAAGAACTCTGACTGCTTAGATGGACAACTACCATGGTTCCAAAGCAGTATGAATACAGTGGAGGTTTTTTAAAGATGATGAGATTTCAGAGAGCATTGCTTACATTTACAGGTTGGTTTTGTGAACACACGGACTTGACAGACAGCGGTAGACAACGTCGTCATGAGGCCGATCTGTTTTTGTTGGCCTTTGTTGTTCGTCAATTCATTTTGGCATTCAGCTCACGGTCACTCTCCGTGAGCTTTCATTTTAGAAACCAAACACATCTATGTACCCAACTCAAAGAAAAACTAAAACAATGTTGTAATTGGAAAGGTACAATAAATGCACAAACCTGACCTTATTAAACCCTTTTAAAAACATTTTTCTCTAGTGGTTTTACTTGTATGGTGCAAAGCGCTGTTGCCATGGGACCCTACAAGTTAATTATCAACAAATGACTGACTTATTAAGAAATGTGGACATATTAAATGTGTCTTTATATATAAGGACATTGGATTCAAGTATATACACCATTAACGGAAATGATTGAAAATAAATCCATAAATTATGAATTTCCATATGTTATTATGAAAAGACACATACAGAAAAGAAAAGCACATCATTCATGTCATACATTTCTATCCAAATTCCAGCAGTATAACTGTGGTAGCTCAAAATTTATTGGAGAAAGTCGACACCATAAAAGCTAATATGGCAGGCCATTTCTGAAGCTAAATACAGTTTGCCATAGAGAAACTGAACAGCATGTAATTGGTTTGTAATCATACAAGCAACATACACTGTAACAATAATTACTATTTTTCTTGTTACAGTGGTGAAACAAGTTATTTTTATCATATAGAGACACTTAAAAAAAAGAAGAAGTTATATACAGTAACGCATCAATATTACGCATGTTTTGTTTGATGAAGGTCAAGAAAGTAGGTCTTCCTTTTCGACATAAAGACAATTTCACATTTCAAGCGTTTCTATCAAGGTTTGCACTGATGCAAACCATGCTAGTCCACAGTTACTGTGTTTCTCCTTTGATGGGTCCAAAAATCAGGCAGTTAATATAGAGACAACTAGCCCTGTATCTAACGCAGCTGAGGCTCTTTGCTCCCGGGTTATGATCCCAATACTCTTGAAATGAAGTATACCAAATATAACATGTTCTACTGTTTTTCTGTAATGTTGACTGGAGTACGTTGGCTTTGACATAATGCGTATTAGAAACACTTTCAAATCTATTGTTTTGTATTTTTCTAAATGTCAATTCTTGGACATATATTGGCGTATTATTGTGTGATTATGCACTGGTTACAATGACCTTTTTTAGTCTAACAATACAGTAAAATTACATTAGGAAAGTAACAGTAACTTGAATGTCTCAGTGCTTCTCATAGATATCCATGATTGTTGTACTTGACCTGAAATCCCTGCCATTTGGGAGTTTAGACTTACGTATTCATGGGGACAAAATACAATGGACCACACCCCCCCCCCAACTGAAACAAGAGTAATGACAGCGGAAAAGCAAGACTTCGGCATCTTCAAATGGTAATAACTGTTTCTTTAAAAAAAAAAAAAAACACTTTGTTCCATTTTCTCCATTTCATATTTTTTTGTTACTAAAACTTATTAATAAAGCCCATTCTATTTTCTTATTATCTAGTTTGGTGCGTCGAAGCACATCAGGATTTTTGTTACGTTATGCAAACAGTCTCAATGTAATAACCGGGTAGGTAATAACAATGGTAGGTTGGTGGTGCTATTAACACTTGAAGAGAAGGCAGGTGATGGAGGCCAGGAGGAGCCACAGTGACTGGGATAGGCAGGCGGCGCCGTTGATGTCTCGACCCGTCCCAGGTCCTGGAGGGAGAGGGAGAAGGAGAGAGAAAGATTCAGAGGAAGAGAAGTTAAAAACTAACATATTCATTTTGTTGATGTTTCATTCAATATATGTCACTTCTATGTGATATAATAATGTGTAAATGTATACATTGCTATGCCTGTCTGAGTCCCTGTCTGAGTAACAGGTACTGCTGCTATGACTCTACAGGAATTGATTTGTGTGCAGTCAGTGACACCTGGTGGTCAGACCATGTATTACAGCCTTTTCTAATCCCACATCTAAACGGAATGGGCCTAGAATTTGTAACATTTTATAATGTGTCTAATTTCAGAGACATTTACTTAAGATATTTGGGGGACTGCATATTATTCCAAAGTCACTTACTATAGAGGAAGAGACTAGCATTTTGGATCCCGAGTTTGTTGGTTGCAACACATGTGTAGTTTCCATAGTCCTCTTCTGTAACGTTGGAGATCATCAGGACAGTTGTGGTCCCTACGATCTGGATGCTGATTCCCTGGGCGTTGGATAGCCTGGACAAGACGGCACATCATGTTAGGCATTATAGCACACTATGCATAAGACTCAGGACATCTGATTAGTCTGCCACTTTTGTCTTTAGAATACATACTGTACAGTGCGAGTCAGCTCGTTTCAAAAGAAAAGTGAATATGAAATTCAATATCCACACAGTTTCTTTCCTACATTTACATACAAATAATGAATTATGATAACATTGGTTTGCCTTATCATAGAGTCAATTGACACAGAGTACACACAACATGACAGACTGACCAGGTGAATCCAGGTGAAAGCTATGATCCCTTATAGATGTCACTTGTTAAATCCACTTCAATCAGCGTAGATGAAGGGGAGGAGACAGGTTTATGAAGGTGAATGGGCAAGACAAAAGATTGAAGTGCCTTTGAACAGGATATGGTAGTAGGTGCCAGGCACACAGGTTTGTGTCGAGAACTGCAACGCTGCTGGGTTTTTCAACCTCAAGTTTCCCGTGTGTATCAAGAATGGTCCACCACCCAAAGGACTTCCAGCCAACTTGACACAATTGTGGGAAACATTGGAGTCAACATGGGCCAGCATCCCTGTGGAACGCTTTTAACACCTTGTAGTGTTCATGCCCCGACTAATTGAGGCTGTTCAGAGAGCAAAAGGGCAACTCTATATTAGGAAGATGTTCCTTCTGTTTGGTATACTCTGTGTATAATAGAAACACACTTAAGGTGACGTATGAAGGGCTTCAAACTAATCCAACCTATAAGGTGCTAGGATAGCTGAGACTGACTTAAGGAAACTAATCCAACCTATAAGGTGCTAGGATAGCTGAGACTGACTTAAGGAAACTAATCCAACCTATAAGGTGCTAGGATAGCTGAGACTGACTTAAGGAAACTAATCCAACCTATAAGGTGCTAGGATAGCTGAGACTGACTTAAGGAAACTAATCCAACCTCTAAGGTGCTAGGATAGCTGAGACTGACTTAAGGAAACTAATCCAACCTATAAGGTGCTAGGATAGCTGAGACTGACTTAAGGAAACTAATCCAACCTATAAGGTGCTAGGATAGCTGAGACTGACTTAAGGAAACTAATCCAACCTATAAGGTGCTAGGATAGCTGAGACTGACTTAAGGAAACTAATCCAACCTATAAGGTGCTAGGATAGCTGAGACTGACTTAAGGAAACTAATCCAACCTCTAAGGTGCTAGGATAGCTGAGACTGACTTAAGGAAACTAATCCAACCTATAAGGTGCTAGGATAGCTGAGACTGACTTAAGGAAACTAATCCAACCTATAAGGTGCTAGGATAGCTGAGACTGACTTAAGGAAACTAATCCAACCTCTAAGGTGCTAGGATAGCTGAGACTGACTTAAGGAAACTAATCCAACCTCTAAGGTGCTAGGATAGCTGAGACTGACTTAAGGAAACTAATCCAACCTCTAAGGTGCTAGGATAGCTGAGACTGACTTAAGGAAACTAATCCAACCTATAAGGTGCTAGGATAGCTGAGACTGACTTAAGGAAACTAATCCAACCTATAAGGTGCTAGGATAGCTGAGACTGACTTAAGGAAACTAATCCAACCTATAAGGTGCTAGGATAGCTGAGACTGACTTAAGGAAACTAATCCAACCTCTAAGGTGCTAGGATAGCTGAGACTGACTTAAGGAAACTAATCCAACCTCTAAGGTGCTAGGATAGCTGAGACTGATTTAAGGAAACTAATCCAACCTATAAGGTGCTAGGATAGCTGAGACTGATTTAAGGAAACTAATCCAACCTATAAGGTGCTAGGATAGCTGAGACTGACTTAAGGAAACTAATCCAACCTATAAGGTGCTAGGATAGCTGAGACTGACTTAAGGAAACTAATCCAACCTCTAAGGTGCTAGGATAGCTGAGACTGACTTAAGGAAACTAATCCAACCTCTAAGGTGCTAGGATAGCTGAGACTGACTTAAGGAAACTAATCCAACCTCTAAGGTGCTAGGATAGCTGAGACTGACTTAAGGAAACTAATCCAACCTCTAAGGTGCTAGGATAGCTGAGACTGACTTAAGGAAACTAATCCAACCTCTAAGGTGCTAGGATAGCTGAGACTGACTTAAGGAAACTAATCCAACCTCTAAGGTGCTAGGATAGCTGAGACTGATTTAAGGAAACTAATCCAACCTATAAGGTGCTAGGATAGCTGAGACTGATTTAAGGAAACTAATCCAACCTATAAGGTGCTAGGATAGCTGAGACTGACTTAAGGAAACTAATCCAACCTCTAAGGTGCTAGGATAGCTGAGACTGACTTAAGGAAACTAATCCAACCTCTAAGGTGCTAGGATAGCTGAGACTGACTTAAGGAAACTAATCCAACCTCTAAGGTGCTAGGATAGCTGAGACTGACTTAAGGAAACTAATCCAACCTCTAAGGTGCTAGGATAGCTGAGACTGACTTAAGGAAACTAATCCAACCTCTAAGGTGCTAGGATAGCTGAGACTGACTTAAGGAAACTAATCCAACCTCTAAGGTGCTAGGATAGCTGAGACTGACTTAAGGAAACTAATCCAACCTCTAAGGTGCTAGGATAGCTGAGACTGACTTAAGGAAACTAATCCAACCTCTAAGGTGCTAGGATAGCTGAGACTGACTTAAGGAAACTAATCCAACCTCTAAGGTGCTAGGATAGCTGAGACTGACTTAAGGAAACTAATCCAACCTCTAAGGTGCTAGGATAGCTGAGACTGACTTAAGGAAACTAATCCAACCTCTAAGGTGCTAGGATAGCTGAGACTGACTTAAGGAAACTAATCCAACCTCTAAGGTGCTAGGATAGCTGAGACTGATTTAAGGTGAAACTAATCCAACCTCTAAGGTGCTAGGATAGCTGAGACTGACTTAAGGAAACTAATCCAACCTCTAAGGTGCTAGGATAGCTGAGACTGACTTAAGGAAACTAATCCAACCTATAAGGTGCTAGGATAGCTGAGACTGACTTAAGGAAACTAATCCAACCTCTAAGGTGCTAGGATAGCTGAGACTGACTTAAGGAAACTAATCCAACCTCTAAGGTGCTAGGATAGCTGAGACTGACTTAAGGAAACTAATCCAACCTCTAAGGTGCTAGGATAGCTGAGACTGACTTAAGGAAACTAATCCAACCTCTAAGGTGCTAGGATAGCTGAGACTGACTTAAGGAAACTAATCCAACCTCTAAGGTGCTAGGATAGCTGAGACTGACTTAAGGAAACTAATCCAACCTCTAAGGTGCTAGGATAGCTGAGACTGACTTAAGGAAACTAATCCAACCTATAAGGTGCTAGGATAGCTGAGACTGACTTAAGGAAACTAATCCAACCTCTAAGGTGCTAGGATAGCTGAGACTGATTTAAGGAAACTAATCCAACCTATAAGGTGCTAGGATAGCTGAGACTGACTTAAGGAAACTAATCCAACCTATAAGGTGCTAGGATAGCTGAGACTGACTTAAGGAAACTAATCCAACCTAGCTAAGGTGCTAGGATAGCTGAGACTGACTTAAGGAAACTAATCCAACCTCTAAGGTGCTAGGATAGCTGAGACTGACTTAAGGAAACTAATCCAACCTCTAAGGTGCTAGGATAGCTGAGACTGACTTAAGGAAACTAATCCAACCTCTAAGGTGCTAGGATAGCTGAGACTGACTTAAGGAAACTAATCCAACCTCTAAGGTGCTAGGATAGCTGAGACTGACTTAAGGAAACTAATCCAACCTCTAAGGTGCTAGGATAGCTGAGACTGACTTAAGGAAACTAATCCAACCTCTAAGGTGCTAGGATAGCTGAGACTGACTTAAGGAAACTAATCCAACCTCTAAGGTGCTAGGATAGCTGAGACTGACTTAAGGAAACTAATCCAACCTCTAAGGTGCTAGGATAGCTGAGACTGATTAAGGAAACTAATCCAACCTAGGATAAGGTGCTAGGATAGCTGAGACTGACTTAAGGAAACTAATCCAACCTCTAAGGTGCTAGGATAGCTGAGACTGACTTAAGGAAACTAATCCAACCTATAAGGTGCTAGGATAGCTGAGACTGATTTAAGGAAACTAATCCAACCTCTAAGGTGCTAGGATAACTGAGACTGACTTAAGGAAACTAATCCAACCTCTAAGGTGCTAGGATAGCTGAGACTGACTTAAGGAAACTAATCCAACCTCTAAGGTGCTAGGATAGCTGAGACTGACTTAAGGAAACTAATCCAACCTATAAGGTGCTAGGATAGCTGAGACTGACTTAAGGAAACTAATCCAACCTCTAAGGTGCTAGATTAGCTGAGACTGACTTAAGGAAACTAATCCAACCTCTAAGGTGCTAGGATAGCTGAGACTGACTTAAGGAAACTAATCCAACCTCTAAGGTGCTAGGATAGCTGAGACTGACTTAAGGAAACTAATCCAACCTCTAAGGTACTAGGATAGCTGAGACTGATTTAAGGAAACTAATCCAACCTCTAAGGTGCTAGGATAGCTGAGACTGACTTAAGGAAACTAATCCAACCTCTAAGGTGCTAGGATAGCTGAGACTGATTTAAGGAAACTAATCCAACCTATAAGGTGCTAGGATAGCTGAGACTGACTTAAGGAAACTAATCCAACCTCTAAGGTGCTAGGATAGCTGAGACTGACTTAAGGAAACTAATCCAACCTCTAAGGTGCTAGGATAGCTGAGACTGATTTAAGGAAACTAATCCAACCTCTAAGGTGCTAGGATAGCTGAGACTGACTTAAGGAAACTAATCCAACCTATAAGGTGCTAGGATAGCTGAGACTGATTTAAGGAAACTAATCCAACCTATAAGGTGCTAGGATAGCTGAGACTGACTTAAGGAAACTAATCCAACCTATAAGGTGCTAGGATAGCTGAGACTGACTTAAGGAAACTAATCCAACCTATAAGGTGCTAGGATAGCTGAGACTGACTTAAGGAAACTAATCCAACCTATAAGGTGCTAGGATAGCTGAGACTGACTTAAGGAAACTAATCCAACCTATAAGGTGCTAGGATAGCTGAGACTGACTTAAGGAAACTAATCCAACCTATAAGGTGCTAGGATAGCTGAGACTGACTTAAGGAAACTAATCCAACCTATAAGGTGCTAGGATAGCTGAGACTGGGCATTGGGTTTGGTTTTGTGCTGACACACGGTAGTATAAAACATTTGCATAAAAAGGAAAGCGATTGCACATCACGAGACAGCATAATCTGGTGGCGGGGAAGCAGAAAGTTGAAGAAGTGCTGAGATCCTTCTAGTGGGACACATTGGGTGGAGTATGGAGGGACCAAAACTTTAGTGGGACACATTGGGTAGAGTATGGAGGGACCAAAACTTTAGTGGGACACATTGGGTAGAGTATGGAGGGACCAAAACTTTAGTGGGACACATTGGGTAGAGTATGGAGGGACCAAAACTTTAGTGGGACACATTGGGTAGAGTATGGAGGGACCAAAACTTTAGTGGGACACATTGGGTAGAGTATGGAGGGACTACAAAACTTCAGTGGGATTGTTGACACCAACAGGGATGATAAGGCCAATGAAGACATGTGGCTCATGTCATGGAAAATGGTATTAGACCAAAATATCAAACCTAGGCCAGGTGACTCCCTTGACACTAAAGGCACTATGGGATTTCAGAACACATGCATGCTGTTAGATGATTGGGTGTGGTCCTAGCAGCACAGCATGGTATGGTTCTCTAAGACAGAAAGTTAGCTGAGGCAAAAACAAAATGAGGGAGGGTAGGTGGTTGTTTAGGGTGGATGGATGGGCATATAATGCAAACGTCGAGCAATCCAAAGGTTGCGTGTTCAAAGCTCATTACGGACAACTTCAGCAACTTTGCAATTACTTACTACTTTTTAGGTACTTTACAACTACATAGCATGTTAACTCACCCTAACCTAACTCCTAACTTTAAACCCTAAGCTTAACACCTAGCTTAGCGAACGTTAGCCACCTACCCAACATTGGCCACAACTCATTGGAATTCGTAACATATCATACTAAATGGAGGAAGAAAGAGTTACATGTACAAGGTTGAGCAGTCGGGAATACAACATTTCCTGGTCTGGACATAAGCAATTGTGTGAAGTCTGAAGCATCCAGTGAATGGATCCAAATAAGACCGAGTTCATTGCACCATCATCTTCCACTGGCAGATGGCAGCACACGTCTTTTAAATGACATATTCACTTTACGAAGTCACAGCCATTCTTTAACAGAAGGACAGATTTGATTCCAGTTTTGAAATGGGGCAGAGGGCACAGAGAGGGTGACTGGTTTGAACGGGAATGTGTCAAACAATCAGGCAGACACATCTCATTCCTCGACTCTCCAGTTGGCATGTGGGTGCATCTAAAGTAGGCTATTACAGGAAACGGTGAGTGACAGAAGTAGGATGTCTACAGGCTGTTGATAAAGGAAATCAACAAGACATGTCGAGCTTTGTAGGTGGCAGGGAAAATGAAAAGTGTTCTCAAGTGGTTGTGACAGCAACTCATGTCACTGGGGAGAAACAAAAACGCTGTCCATTATTCAACACTGTCGGAATATCAGCCCCTGAACACCACAGGAGACTGAACAAGAACCAACCTACTGTAACTAGCCTGGTTAAACCCGACTGAACTCCACGCTCACCATCGTTTCAGTTCACAATGAGCGAGTGCAGTGTTCAAGTCAGTGTTAACCAGGCTATACTGTACTACCCCCCTCCCAGGGCAGGTGCCAAGACGTGGGATGTAATCAGAAACTAGAGACTAATAGAGGACCGGGAGGTTCCAGATCAAAGGACCAAGCAGCAACAACAGTAATGAGCCTCAGAATTCCCTGTAGAAGATTAGGAGGAGCGGGTCAGTCTTGGGAAATGTTAATTGCTGCAGTATCAATAAGCACTACAGGATTCCTATACATCAGATGCCACTGGGAGATGGTGTGGAGATTTCCGTGGTAAAGTAGTTCAAATATAACAGCAGTCGTGGGCAGTCGTGACAAGGTCAGTGCTGGTAAGGTTAAAGGAAATGACAGGAAACAAGTTGGGGAACAAGCCTCTTGCAATGTGGAAGTAAATATGCTTGATAAGGTACGTTAACTTCATGGTTAAAGACAAGACATAAAATCAGCTGGCCGAGCATGATTTGATATGATGGTATTGTATTACATTAAGCAAGTTGTTGAAGGAGATAAAATAATAACACTGTACATCATGCAGAGGTAAGGAAGGGAACTTAAAGGGATTTCAGAGTTTCAATTCAGAGTGTGGCAGATGTTTTCTGACCTCAAATGTCAACACGAGTCCACATCCCATGCCATTGGCTGTGTAGATCCAGCTATATTACTCAACCCTAAATGAAAAGATAAGCACAGCAAATCTGGAAATTATATGGTGCTTATCTTTCATTTTGGATTGTGGCATATCGCTGGATCCGCAAAAACAGATAGCATGAGATGTGGATTTATTTCAAGAAATAACCAAGCCAGGAGTTCAGGGGAACAAAACAACTACAGTAAGATTGTAACCCACAAGGTTCCATGGTTCCTTAAGATGTGTAGGTTGTTGGCGTTGTAATAATCAAATGTTAGCCAGACAGCCGTTCGCTGTCCATGGTGCTGAAATTGCAACATGTCTATGTGGCTGCACGCCTATCAAACCGACGGCAGGCTTTCTATGGTGCCAGGGCATGGCTTTGCTTGAGCTAATAGATAAATGTTTATTGGAAGCCCTATTTGGTCGTCATTTTCTCAGGTTAAGCCTAACATTTCACAAAGCGATACACGGTGTCACAATGCTGCCATTTAGACTGCTGGCTTGTGGTATAATGTAATTACTTGTTCAGTAATTCAAGTTGGAAATTCCAACAAAGCAGATTGTTAAATACATATTAGATACAACAGAACACCAACTGATTTTTTTGTTGTCGAATATACAGCTGTCCTGGACAGGCTACCTGAACCTGCCTGAACTAAGCCGTCATCTCTCTCTCTTCCAGCCTGGATAAAAAGTTGTGCGTAAAACCAGTTTATTTAATGCCAAATAATGCATTATTTTTTATTTATTTCACCTTTATTTAACCAGGTAGGCAAGTTCAGAACAAGTTCTCATTTACAATTGCGACCTGGCCAAGATAAAGCAAAGCAGTTCGACACATACAACGACACAGAGTTACACATGGAGTGAAACAAACATACAGTCAATAATACAGTATAAACAAGTCTATATACGATGTGAGCAAATGAGGTGAGATAAGGGAGGTAAAGGCAAAAAAAGGCCATGGTGGCAAAGTAAATACAATATAGCAAGTAAAACACTGGAATGGTAGATTTGCAGTGGAAGAATGCAGAGTAGAAATAAAAATAATGGGGTGCAAAGGAGCAAAATAAATACAGCAGGGAAAGAGGTAGTTGTTTGGGCTAAATTATAGGTGGGCTATGTACAGGTGCAGTAATCTGTGAGCTGCTCTGACAGTTGGTGCTTAAAGCTAGTGAGGGAGATAAGTGTTTCCAGTTTCAGAGATTTTTGTAGTTTGTTCCAGTCATTGGCAGCAGAGAACTGGAAGGAGAGGCAGCCAAAGAAAGAATTGGTTTTGGGGGTGACCAGAGAGATATACCTGCTGGAGCGCGTGCTACAGGTGGGTGATGCTATGGTGACCAGCGAGCTGAGATAAGGGGGGACTTTACCTAGCAGGGTCTTGTAGATGACATGGAGGCAGTGGGTTTGGCGACGAGTATGAAGCGAGGGCCAGCCAACGAGAGTGTACAGGTCGCAATGGTGGGTAGTATATGCGTAGGTAGGATCCAATTTGTTGAGTAGGGTATTGGAGGCTATTTTGTAAATGACATCGCCGAAGTCGAGGATTGGTAGGATGGTCAGTTTTACAAGGGTATGTTTGGCAGCATGAGTGAAGGATGCTTTGTTGCGAAATAGGAAGCCAATTCTAGATTTAACTTTGGATTGGAGATGTTTGACGTGGGTCTGGAAGGAGATTTTACAGTCTAACCAGACACCTAGGTATTTGTAGTTGTCCACGTATTCTAAGTCAGAGCCGTCCAGAGTAGTGATGTTGGACAGGCGGGCAGGTGCAGGCAGCGATCGGTTGAAGAGCATGCATTTAGTTTTACTTGTATTTAAGAGCAATTGGAGGCCACAGAAGGAGAGTTGTATGGCATTGAAGCTTGCCTGCAGGGTTGTTAACACAGTGTCCAAAGAAGGGCCAGAAGTATACAGAATGGTTTCGTCTGCGTAGAGGTGGATCAGAGACTCACCAGCAGCAAGAGCAACGTCATTGATGTATACATAGAAGAGAATCGGTCCAAGAATTGAACCCTGTGGCACCCCCATAGAGACAACCAGAGGTCCGGACAGCAGACCCTCCGATTTGACAGACTGAACTCTATCAGAGAAGTAGTTGGTGAACCAGGCGATGCAATCATTTGAGAAACCAAGGCTGTCGAGTCTGCCGATGAGGATGTGGTGATTGACAGAGTCGAAAGCCTTGGCCAGATCAATGAATACGGCTGCACAGTAATGTTTCTTATCGATGGCGGTTAAGAAATTTTGTCTGGCAAATAGCCTACACAAATGGGCTGCAATATTCAAGGAAAATTAAATTAGGCCTAAATCAAATTAAATCCAACTTGAGAGTCTCGCGTGTCTTCACCATGGCCTGTAGGTCCATGTTATGGCCCGAGTGTGTTCTATACTGAGTATTGCCAGTCCAGATAGTGTATAATGCACAATGTCTCAGGAAAGACTAAGTGCACAAAACATGAAGAACACCTTCCTAATATTGAGTTGCAACCCCTTTACTCCCTCGGTACAGGCTCAGTTTGTTGGGGCATTGACTCTACAAGATGTCAAAAGCGTTCCACAGGGATGCTGGCCCATGTAGACTTAAATCAAATAAAATTTTATTGGTCACATACACATGTTTAGCAGATGTTAATGCGAGTGTAGCAAAATGCTTGTGCTTCTAGTTCCGACTATGCAGTAAAATCTAACAAGTAATCTGACAAATTCACAACAACTACCTTACACACACAAACACACACAAATGTAAAAGGATGAATAAGAATATGTACACAAATATATGGATGAGCGATGGCGTGCGGCATAGGAAAGATGCAGTAGATGGTATAGAGTACAGTATATACATGAGTATTGTAGGATATGTAAACATTATTAAAGTGGAGTTATTTAAAGTAACTAGTGATACCTTTATTAAGTCTGTTTATTTAAGCAGCCTCTCTATGTTACTGATGGCTGTTTAACAATCTGATGGCCTTGAGATAGAAGCTGTTTTTCAGTCTCTCGGTCCCAGCTTTGATGCACCTGTACTGACCTCGCCTTCTGGATGATAGTGGGGTGAACAGGCAGTGGCTTGGGTGGTTGTTGTCCTTAATGATCTTTTTGACCTTCCTGTGACATCGGGTGCTGTAGGTGTCCTGGAGGGCAGGTAGTTTGCCCCCGGTGATGTGTTGTGCAGACCGCACTACCCTCTGGAGAGTCTTGCGGTTGAGGGCGGTGCAATTGCCGTACCAGTCGGTGATACATCCCAACAGGATGCTCTCGATTGTGCATCGGGAATAGTTTGTGAGTGTTTTAGATGATGAGACAAATTTCTTCAGCCTCCTGAGGTGGCCCCGTTCTTCACCATGCTGTCTGTGCGAGTGGACCCTTTCAGTTTGTCCGTGATGTGTACACTGAGGAACTTAAAACTTTCCACATTCTCCACTACTGTCCTGTCGATGTGGATGGATGGGGGGGGGGGGGTTCCTGAAGTCCACGATCATCTCCTTTGTTTTGTTGTTGGTAAACTAGCCTACCACTGTAGTGTCATCTGCGTGCATGGCCACGCAGTCATGGGTGAAAAGGGAGTACAGGAGAGGGCTGAGAACACACCCTTGTGGGGCCCCAGTGTTGAGGATCAGCGGGGTGGAGATGTTGTTTCCTACCTTCACCACCAGGGGTCGGCCCGTCAGAAACTCCAGGAGGACCCAGTTGCACAGGGAGGGGTCGAGACTCCAATGCTTCCCACAATTGTGTCAAGCTGGATGGATGTCCTTTGGGTGGTGTACCATTCTTGATACACATGGGAAACTGTTGAGCATGAAAAGCCCAGCAGCATTGCAGTTCTGGACACGAACCGATGAGCCGAGGCACCTACTACCACACCCCTTTCAAAGGCACTTAAATCTTTGTCTTCAACATTCACCCACATGCACAATCCATGTATCAATTGTCTCAAGGCTTAAAAATCATTCTTTAACCTGTCTCCCCTTCATCTACACTGATTGAAGTAGATTTAACAAGTGATATCAATAAGGTATCATAGCTTCCACCTGGTCAGTCTATGTCAATGAAAGAGCAGGTGTCCATCGCACTGCACACAATTTAGTCTTCAGTGATGAATGCCAATATACATATACCAGAGATAAGGGACTGTTGATATTGCAAACACACAATTCAAACGACAGTTCACCAGTATGAACTAAAATTCAAGAACTGTTGTCTGCTAAATATGATAACCTGTTTGCATCTACCAATGTTTTAGCTGTCCAGAATCCAGACAACCTGCCCCCAGAGCATCCTATATAGTCTTTCCGTAAGGTGTTGAGGCCGGGAATTAAGGCGAATGAGAGGCTGAATTAAAGATGTTGCTGAACTGATGCATTTGAAGCACCACTCCCAGCTTCTGCCCAGTTTCCCTGATGTTGCTACGGCAATCAAGCTGTTTTTAACAATCCCTGTAACTGTCGCTTCTGCGGAGAGATGGTTTTCTAAACTAAAAATCATAAAGAACTACCTAAGGCTCTCAGGTCTGATACGCGCTTTTGAACACCTGAGTAAGCGCCACACATTGCACTGGCGCTGTCGTAGCCTTGACCGCGGCCTTTGTTTGTCGATATACTCCTAATACTTTCAATCAGTTTCATTTGTTAGTTTTCAAGACCTGGGCACTTTTTCAGTCACATTCCTGAAGCCCAAGAAAGAAAACACTTAGTCTCCTAGTACATGTGAAAATTAAAAAGGTTTATGAATGAATGACAATTTGGAGGGTTACAGCCAAAATGATTTATTAAATTTAAGAAAATGGACATTGATAACAGGCGTAAGACCTACACAGGATTCGTGCCCCCCCCCATCCCAAGAATTGGGATGATAATGAAGTTTTCTTTTACCTTTATTTCACTAGGGTAGTCAGTTAAGAACAAATTCTTATTTTCAATGTCAGCCTGGGTTAACTGCCTTGTTTAGGGGCAGAACGACAGATTTTTACCTTGTCAGCTCGGGGATTTGATCTTGCAACCTCTCGGTTACTAGTCCAATGCTCTAACCACTTGGCTACCTGCCACCCCAATAGTTGAGTGTTAAATATTTCCAAAACCGTATCGTATTCAAGGATCAATTTCCAGATAGAGCGTTTCACACTTGACCAAATCACCTCTGACCCGTTGTTATCAGGTCATGGTACTGAACAAT